>NW_021703783.1:41014224-41236724 GCF_005190385.1 Monodon monoceros
AAAAAAAAAAAAAAAAAAAAAAAAGAAAGGATTTACTAAAAAGGTGCTATTTCACCAAATGCTGGTAAGGTACCAACCATTTGGATACCTGGGTTAGGAGTGGTCCAGGTACAGGAGACAGCAAGTGCAAAGGCCCTGAGGTAGAGTCTTGCTTGGTATGTTAGGGGGCCAGAATGTTAGGAGGCTAGGGGCTAGAGCAAAATGAGTGAGAAGAGAGAGGAACAAGGCTGAGAGGTAGCTGGGTCAGTGGCAAGTCAGGTAGGACTTTTTAGGCCATTGGAAACACAGACTTTAGCTTATACTCTGAATATAAAGAGAAACCAGTGGAAGGTTTTGAGCAGAGGAATGACATGTTCTGTACTTTAGCGGATATATGTGTATTCTTAAAACTATACAGTGTTATTTTGGCGTTTTTATTCTTAAATTTATTTATTTTTAAAATTTATTTACTTATTTATTTTTGGCTGCGTTGGGTCTTCGTTGCTGTGTGCGGGCTTTCTCTAGTTGTGGCCTCTAGTTGCAGGGAGCGGGGGCTACTCTTTGTTGCGGTGTGTGGGCTTCTCATTGCTGTGGTTTCTCTTGTTGCAGGGCGTGGGCTCTAGGCGCACGGGCTTCAGTGGTTGTGGCTCGTGGGCTCTAGAGCGCAGGCTTAGTAGTTGTGGCGCACGGGCATGTGGGATCTTCCCGGAGCAGGGCTCGAACCCTTGTCCCCTGCATTGGCAGAAGGATTCTTAACCACTGCGCCACCAGGGAAGTTCCGTTTTGGTTTTTTAAAATTTACATAAATGGCATTGTGCTATATACCTCATCCTGCTTTTTACTTTTCCCCTTTAACATTGTTCCTAAAATCTCCCCATGCCGCTGTATGTAAATCTGCTTCATTATCTCTGTTTGCTGTGTAATATTCCATTGTGTCCATACAGCACATTTTACTTATATGTTCCTCTAGTAATAGATGCTTGGGTTGCCTCCAACTTCTTCCTACCACGAGCAGTGCTGTGAATGAATGTCCACATGTGGGCCTCTTATGGACCCAGGAGAGAGTTTCCTTGGGTGTATACCTGCGGGATTGTTGGGTCACAGGGTGTGTGCTTACTTAATTCCACTAAGGTAGTGCTTCAGGATGGCGGTCCCAGTTACACTCCCACAAAACAGGGTGTGACAGTTTGTATCTTCTCATTTAATTCTCATGTGGATCCAGTAAGGATTACTATTATTCCCATTTTATGGATAAGGAATCTGAGGCTTAGAGAGATTAAGCAAGTTATCCAAGTTTATATTCAAATAGAAGAGCCAGGGCCCACATCCAGAATTTTTGACATAATGTTCTTTGCTCTTACTACTATAGTACCCAGTATTGACTCGTCTAGAAATAAGATGAGGCATCCATAGGCAAAGATACTACTATTATGATTATCATTATTATTATTGTTATTATCACTATTCATGCTACCTTCCTCTTCTGGGCTAGTTGGACAGAAGACAAAGTTCTTGAGGTTCAAGGAGCCACAAGAAGGGAACTGTGGCCTTTCTCTCAATCTCTGCCCATTTTAGAAACTGGGATGTTGAATGCAAGCTGTGCACAGTAGCCATAGGGAAGGAGGGCAGGATGGCAGAGTTGCTCACCTTGAGTGTTGGTATCAGATAATTTTTGTTCAAATCCTGGCTCTGTCATTTGCCGTCTCTGTGATTTGCACAGTTTTTTTTTTAACTCGTCTAAGCCTCAGTTTCCTAACATGTGAAATGGAGGCAATGACAAGACTTGTATCTTAGGAATGTTGTGAGGAAGTAGAGGTAAAATACTTAAAACAGTGCACGTAGTAAATGTTCATAAATGTCAGCCATTATTATTATTGTTGTTATTATTACATTTGAGCCTTGCATTTTTCAATGTGGTCTAACTCGGTAAGCCTAGGAACCCCTGAGGTGTTTAGCACCAATACTTGTGAGGGTGTCTAATTCTAGTCCTTAGAGCTTCAAGACAAATTGTATGGAATAAGCCTGCTTTCATTTTCTCATGAGGGCTAGCTAAGAAGCTCAAGTGTTAGAAGATGATTCTGAGGCTAGACATTTATAAAGACTAACTGATTTTCAAAGTTTGGAGACTTTGGATCGGATTTTAATATTAAATATTAGGTAGATTATATTAAGTACATATTGTTTGCTAGGCACTGAGCTAAGTACTTTGCAAGCATTATTTCACTTAATCCTCACAATAACCCTAGGAGGTATTTACTTTTACTCCCATTTGACAGTTGTGGAAACTAAAGCACAGAGACATTTAAATAATTTGTCCAGAGTCACCCAGCTATGAGGCTGAGTTGAGATTTGAACTTAAGTGGTCTACCTGCAGAGCTTTTACTCTTAACTGTGTTGCCTTCCTGTGAAGGATGATTTTAGAATCTCTTCCTATTTAAATTTAGGACAGTTCCTTGTCAGTTGGGATGGTTTAGAGTAGTCGTGGAAAGTAAGGGGCTAGTTTGAAAAGAATGTCCAGAGGGTGAGGATATAAAGTTTGAAAATGGAGACCCCAGGTGTCTCCATTATGCTTCCTTCTGTCTCCCAAAGTGAGAACTTCTGCCTTAGGGGGTGTCCTACCTAGACTATAGGGGTTGAGCATGATATCTTCAGAAAAGTGGAGATTCTCTAATTGGGCCTGGGTCGTTAGTTCCCTGTAACCCAGAGCAGCCTGATATTTCTAAAATGAGTATCCCCAAAGGCAAACAATTCTTTATCACCTATGTGTGGCTTATACATGCCATGAATTATCCGCGGTCAAGGTTTTATCACAGTTGGTTTTCGCTCCACACTTTTCATTTTGATTGCCTTCTACCAGGAATGTAATATCATTTATAATTTACTTGCGTCAGATTTACAAAGGTTGCTTGGCTACAAAGTATGTATCTCAAAGTCGAGTAAATAGGAATTCTGGGTTACGCGTTTTTTCAGGGTTTCTCTTCTCTGTTTGTGTATTTGCTCAACAAATATTTATTGAGTGCTTAACTCACAGTCTAGTGGAGGACACAGATCGCTAAACTGGAATTTTGATACCTTATGATACATGGCAAATGGTGCTGTGAGAGTACGAAGGAAGGGCAACTTATTCCAGCCCAAGAGTCAGGGGAGGCTTCCTGGGGAAGCAGTTTCTGAGCTGGGAATTGACAGATAAGTAGGAGTTAGCTAAACGGAGCGGGCCAAGGAAGCTTTAGAGGCAAGGAAACAGGGTGAGCCTAGAAGTGGGCTGCCGGAGCGGCCACTGGAAGGGGCTGAGGCTAGAGGAGTAAGCGTGGGTCAGACTGAGAAGAAAGGAAGCACTGCGCTAAGAAGTTTGGGTTTTATCCTGAGGGCAGTGGGGAACCACTGAAGGGTTTTAAGCTGGTGTTATTGTTGTTGGTACTGGTGATGGTGGGGCAACTCAATCGAATTTATAGTTTAGAAAGGTTCCCTGAGTTAAGAATCGACTCTCTTTATCTACCTCTCTTGTTTGCGAGTTAATCATAATATTGGGACTGGTGAGTGGCAAACAAAGGAGTCTAGCTGGATTTCTAGAAGGAATGCCTGACCCAATAACCCGACGGTCCCTTCTGATGATCTATAGATGAGACTTTTCAATGTCGACTTGATCTTTCTGTCTTTAAAAACCTCTGACAACATTTCCTGAAATTCTCTCAAAACCAAACCCAGAGTAGGGAGGAGAGTGCGGGCTGCCCGACCGGGTGTTCTCTGTCCTAATTTCCGGGGCGTTGCTGGGAATTGTTCATCTGAAGCCCGGCTCCCTGTGAGGAGGGGACCATTTGAATAGCAGCAGGGGAGTAGAGGGAAAGAGGAACCACACTGCCGGGCTCCTTTCATTAAGAAAATCTATTTGGCATATTCAATGGTCTGAGCGAGTTAAAAATAACTCCTCGTGAAAAATTAATAGGGTGAGTGTTTTAATACAAGCTCACAGAGCAGGGCAGATTCTCCAGGTGGCTGGCAGCTGACATTACAGATGGCACATGGTGTTTATGGGACACAGTGTGGCCAGCGAGGGGAGTCATCTGCAGAAGTGAGCTCACCTTCTCTCCCAGAACCCTGGGGAGAGAGCAGACAGAAGGAATTGTTTTTGGCTGTGAGTTACTGAGCCAGGTGACTTATTTCCTCTCTACCTACCCATCACACTCTCCTAACTGTGGACATAAAAAACGGTAGTGAATTTTGCTTGGTTGCTTTGGGTGAGGTTTATTGAATGTCAGAATTTATAAAATGTCCTTTCTGGCTCTTCTCCTTTCTCGGTAATGGACCCCTAGTTGGCTGCTGCATCCATTTCTTCCGTGTTTTCTTACCCAACAGCCAGTTCCTCTTGTTCCTGCAGGTAGTTATGAAGTCCCTGCCCCTTTCTCCCTCTTCCTCTCTTTTCCCAGTGCCCCTGTGGTCCTAGGTGAGTGAGGTGCAGGGTTGGACTGTGCATTCTTTGCCATCAGTACAGCTAAATGTGTAATGCAGAATGAGGGGAAAGGGGGCCAATGTGACATCTGACCTCGGCTAGCTGCATTTTGGGGGCTAAGGGTTTTAAGACTGAGGGGACCAATATTTATACTTTAAATCCAGATGATATTCAAAAAATGGTTCTGTAATTGCAATGAGGCCCTCTAGGCCGTGAATTAATGTGTCATAACTCACGCCCAAGCACTGCGCAAACATCCCGCATGTGAATTATTGCACAATAAATTCATGCCCTGTTGTGTCTTACAGCTTAATTAGTACATGAAGCTACATGAGTTAGACGAACCCAAATGGGATTATGTCATGTGGTGCGTAAAAAAGCAGAATGTTGGGAGGTATTTGGCACTTTTTCTGGGGGGAGAGCAGTGTTGATTTTTCTGTGGCGTCCTTTGGTGTCAGTTTCTGTGATATTTGGGCTGCAACAGGTGACATGTGACTTCTGAATTTTGGTTGGTTGATTGAATAATAGGTTCAGTAAATATTTATTGTGCACCACCTCTTAGGCATTATGGAAGGATAGCACATATAAGACGAAATATGACCCCTGCCCTTAAGGAGCTTATATTCTGATGCAAGAGATGAAGCATAGTTGCAACACAAAGTAGAAAGTGATAAGTGTCATAAGTTATATAAAAATAAAGCATCTTGGGAATTCAGAGTGGAGAATGATAATTTGTGGCTGGCACAGTGGAGAGGGCTGATTGGTGTGATCAGAGAAGACTCTGTAGAGGAATGGCTCCTGAGTTGGCTCTCTTAAAGGATGGATAAGATTTTGCCACACACGGGGGCAGGGGGACAATTCTAGGCAGAGAGAATAACACGAGGAAAAGCACAGGAGAGCAAAGCAGTGTTCAGAACACACTGAGCAGGCTGTGCAGCTTCAGCCTTGGCCGAGTGAAGGGGCAACGTGCACAGACGCATTGGAGCCAGAGTTTTCCTATGAGCACAAAGCATTTTGACTTTGAACCCACTACTCATGCTGAAAATTCTGGGGTTGGTTCTTTTGCTTGGTGATATCTGTATTCTTGGACATTAAAACACTTTCTTGTTTCTCTCTCATATTCTGCTTTGGTCCACCTGCTCAGAAAGTGCACAGCTGAGAGCCAAGTGTGCTGGGTTCTAGTCTTGTTTCTGCTAACTAGCAATATGACCTTGAGCAAGCCACTCAATTCCTTCAGTGCCTTGCTAATGTGAGAGATGGGTGGTGGATTTCCTCTGGTTCTTCTGCCCTGACTCTCTTAACTAGGTCTCTCTACTACAAGCAATCTGAACCTGCATCCTGCCCACTTTTCACTATAACCCATTGTCAGAGTTTGAGGGGTACAATAAATAACACCCATTTCCCCCCTCCCGTATTTGGAACTAATTGATAATCAAGAGGTAGAGACAGACAGGTGATTAAACAGTAAGCTTTAGATCTGCATCTAGTTATTAAGATCTGCCGAATCCACTTGCTAATAACGCATCACTAAATTAGGCAGACTTAGACCTCATCACAGGTAGTGCTGAACAAGCACCTGCCTCCCACCCCAGGATAGAGCCTCCTTTTATTAGATTTTCTTGTGTATGAACAGGTTGGAGTGCATGTGTTCTGTGGGCAGACTGGCTCTGGAAAAAAAAAAAAAAAAAAAAGAAACCAACAAGAAGCCTAGAAGAGGCTGAGCTGGGCATGCTCAGTGCTGTCTCTTCAAATCAAAGAGGTCCCTGGGGGGTAGCGGGGAGAGAGGCTAGGAATATTACTCTGCTCAGTGGTTCTCAAACTTAGAGTGTTATCAGCATCACCTGAACGGCTTGTTAAAACACAGACGGCTAGGCCCCACCCCCAGGGTTTCAAATTTAAGAGGGTCTGGATGGGGCCCAGAATTTGAAGTCCTAGCAGTTTTCCAGGTATGCTGATGCTGCTGGTCCAGGGGTCACACTTTGAAAACCAAAGCTCCTGCTGAAGCCCCTCCACATGTAAAGATGAAGTGAGAGAAACCAAGCCTCCCTTCAAACACTTAGCTTCACTTAATAAAGCACCTCAATGAAAATACAGTAGTTATCTGTGTGTCTTTATTTTCTTAATTTTGTCCCTAGATTGTAGATCACAGGTAAGGAGTGTATCTTGTTCATTCTCCCATAGCATCCAGCTAGGTGCCCAGCGCATAATGAACATTTAATAAATACCTTTTTTTTTTTTTTTTTTTTTGTGGTATGCGGGCCTCTCACTGTTGTGGCCTCCCCCGTTGTGGAGCACAGGCTCTGGACGCGCAGGCCCAGCGGCCATGGCTCACGGGCCCAGCTGCTCCGCGGCCTGTGGGATCTTCCCGGACCGGGGCACGAACCCGTGTCCCCTGCATTGGCAGGCGGACCCTCAACCACTGCGCCACCAGGGAAGACCCTAATAAATACCTGTTTAATTGAACTGAATCTTATACATTTCTTTGGCATAAAAGATTTTCTTTCCTTTCAGGCTACCCTAGCCTTTAAAACTCCTTTACAAAGATCTTCTAGGAGACTTCTTTAACAAACAGTATTTCTCCCCATCCCTTCCTGCGTCTAGAACTGTACTCAGCTGTTTCTAATTTTGCCTTTGTTCGGCTATGCCTGAGTCCTGGTGACTCTCCTGTCTACTCCATCATAGTGGAATTTTGTTCAGGGCAGGGACTATGTTCTCCCCTTCCTTTAGACCCAACAGTGAGAATAGTGTTCATTCGAAGAGTGACAAGGTATAATCCAACCCTGGGGCAGGAGAATGCCTGAAAGACCTCCCTTGGTTCCCCTGCATCTAATCCCATGGAATTTGGGGAGGAGCAGGAAGTAGCAAAATTGCTAGAAGGCCTAACCCACTCTACTTGACTTCAGAGAATCCCTGAAGACTCGACTGGCTCCAGCGTGGGCACAATAGGCATCTTTCCTGAAGCAGTCAGAGTTTTATGCTTTGGCACAGAAGGGCCAGTGTTTTCCTATTGTATTATATGTATGTACGGGGCCTGCCCCCGGAGGGAGATATGGGAAGTGACTCTCTTACTTGTGGGATTTCTGATACTCCCAACAAGGAGTAGGTGACACCAGGGAAACTTGCTCAAGGCAGGGTTACCCAAATACTTGCCAACTCCTTTAGATGCTTTTTTGAGAGACAGGTGTAAAAACGTTGTGAGAGCACCTAAGATTCTCTGGGGAGAAAGACTGGGACTAAACTAGGAGGAATTAATAACTAGATGGGGATTGAGACATCATTACTGTGGAAGTGGAAGGTATGAGTAGAAACTGAGAAAGAGATGTTGGTCAAGAGATGCTTCCTGGAGGAGGGTGCCTGTAGAGCAATGTGGGAAATAAAAGAGGGATAGGTGAGTTGGAAAAGAAACGAGACAGCAATTCTAGGCTACATGGACCGTAAGAGTGACGAAAGCATGAGGCTCTGGTGAGGGATGTTTTGTCGCCTTCGAAGTGGGATTTATGAGCCAGGCTTGTATTGTGTATTGTGCCATGGAGGGAGATTCCTGAATCGGAAATGTATGAGATATGATTCTCATTGCCGTCTGGAGGATAGATAGACAGATGGAGATGGATGGATGGACTCTTCCTGGGAAACTCTTGTAGAAACTGCTACAGTCATCTGGATCCTTGCTCTTCAAAGTATGGTCTGTGGACCAGCAGCGTGGGTGTCAGCTGGGAGCTTGTTAGAAATGTAGAACCTTAGGCCCCAACCCAGATCTACTGCGTTTTAACCAGCTCCCAAGTGATTTGTATGCTCTTTCAAGTTTGAGAAGCACAGGCCTTAGATGGTCAATGATAGGTGTCTGGCCTTAGGTGAACGCTATAGAAGGGTCTGAGAACTTTGGAATTGGGGGCTCAAGACGAGTGGCCTGGGCTGGGGAAAATGAATTTGGGGAAGAGGGGGGAGCGTGGGCCCTGGCTCACCTCCTTGTCTCCAGGCTTCCCACACCAGTCACTATGCCAGGGTTTGGCACTTTGCCTACTTTGGGAAAATGTCTTCCGTGCCCACGCTGGAGTCTACCTGGTCCTCAGGGGCTCCCCTGAGGCGAGCATTGCGTGGGCTGGGACTGCCGCCAATTTTGTTTCCCCTATTTCATATGGATGGACTGAAAGAGACTGGGGAGGTCATATTAGTCATGCCCCTGCCTCAGGGCTGTGCTGTCCCTTAATCAAATGAGTGACAATCTGATTATACTATCCAAGGAGGCTAGGCGGGTTGGAGGGATTGAAATAGAAGTTCTTAACTATCTGTCATGGAAATGAAAATATTTTCATCTTTTGAAGACTTTAAGGAGAGACTAGATGACTGGATAAGGGGCTACACCCTGGCAAGGGCCAAATCAATGCTTTTTAAAGGCTCTTTTCGTGATTTTTGATGGGTCAATGACAAAATACTCGAGGCATGTAATTCAAGAGACCTGGGGTGATAGGCAATGGAAAAAAGTTACCAAGTAGGCGTTTGACAACTTAAGCTTTGGAAGAGTTGTGTATTTCATCCCCAATAAGAATGAGTGACAAGGAGAGGTCAATGTCGAAGGAAAACAGATTGAGATGGGAAATAAGGAAGTATCTTCTGACGTTAGAAGGGTGATTGAGGGAGATCGGAGGAAGGGGCTCTTTGGCCGTGCACATGGCTGTATCAGTTTGGTTTGGGATGCCTGAGAAGAATTCTGCCTGGAAAGAAGGAAATGCACAAAATGAACTCTCATACTCGTTTTCTTTTCTTTTTGGCTGCACTGTGCGGCTTGCGGGATCTTAGTTCCCTGACCAGGGACTGAACCCGGGCCCCGGCAGTGAAAGCATGGAGTCCTAACCACTGGACTGCCAGGGAATTCCCTCTCATACTCATTTCTATCCCAACTCCTTAAATGAAAAACTGGGGTGGGTGTGTGGTGTATGTAAGGTGATGAGGCATGGGGACGATGAACGATTGAAGAAAAAACCAATCTCATTAGAACGTTGAAATCATTGCTGAAAATTTCAAAACGGGGCTCGGATTCAGGAGAATTAAGTTGCATTTTTGCGCTCAAATAAGAGTTTTAGGTTATGGAAACCTAATGTCCTTTCACTCTCCATGTATTTATCTTGTCTCGTCAACAAGATTTTTAAAATTCCTAAGGGAAAAGAACATCTCTTTTGTTTATTACTTCTTTGTAGCGCCAATGCCTAAAACATGACAATGATAATAATAGCTACCATTTGTGGAGTACTGTGCCCTATAATTCGTTCTAAGCACTTTACATAATCATCGAATTTAATATAACCGTTATGAGGTGAGTACTGTTATTCTCATTTTACGGAAGTTGAAACTAAGGCTCAGAGAGGTTAAGTGGTTTGCACAACGCAAGTCGTGAAGCTAGGATGTGTATCAAGTTTGTGCAAAGCTCGTGCTGCTAACCCCTGGGCTGTGCTCTGCACAGAGCAGCGGCTCAGTAAGGGAGGGGTGATCACTGAAACCTGATGGCACATTGAGAGATAGTTGAAAGACAGTGAATAATCCCAAATAGTGAATAGTAAAAACAATTTCTATTTGTTTTTTGGAATGTCATCAGAGACACTTAGTGACACAGGCGTGTTTATACTCAGACATTCCCTCATTCATCTTCACTGTGCTCCACCCTGTAGTCAGGACCTTGGGAAGGGGGAGAGGCTGGGTGTATTATATTCATAAAGCAACTCATTGAAAGTCATGTGTGTATGTATACTACATGGACATACGTGTTTGCACTTGACTGGAAATAGGCACCAAGGAGTGGGGTACGCTTATCTCGGTAGGTCTATAAACATGAGTATATTTGTTAGACTTACAGAGTATGGGTGTGGGGTGTGTGTGTGTGTGTTTGTGTGTGTGTGTACATAAATCCTGAAGGAGTTAAACCAGCTATAGGGAACTGGCTGCCTTCCACCCCTGGCCCTGGTTGATGTGTTTGTACCAAACCCTGATATTTATTTTTCATCACCTCTCAAGGGAACCTCAATGAGTTTTCTTTCTGGGAAGTTTATGGCTGAGATGCTGGGCTGCTCTGGGGCCCCTATAAATCTGCTATAATCAGAGGAGGTTTGCAGAGAAAGAGAAACAGCAGCTGCAAGGCAATACCCTCCTGTCTTTTACTTTCTAGCCTGATACACAGTCACCCTTGTATGCACACCACCCACATAATCACCTCCACTCTCCTAGAACCCCCTTGATGGAAGGTGCTAAGAGAAGCCATTTTATTTACTTCTTTGCTTCCAACTGGGACTCTAGCCATTCCAGAAAGAAGGATTAAAAATTATACTAATTAGGAAATCTAGAGTTGAGATTGTAAGAAACTGGTCATTTGTGAAACTGATTTCATAAAAAAAAACAGAATGAACTTTCACAGAAGCAGGGGTGGTGGCTCTGTTTGCGTGTCTCTGTTATTAGAAAACTTTAAGAAGAGGTTGTCTGAGATGCCCCTGGAAGCAGGAGGCGGGACGACCTGAACATTATTAGGAGGAAAACACAGCTCAACCATGATGATTGTGTAGGAGCTTAGTAGTCAGAGATTGGGAGGAGGGAATTCCAAGGTAAAGACATAGCTACTCCTATGTTCCTAAAGATAGGAACTCCTCTCCTCCAACTTCCAATGCTGTACTTGGGAGATTTTTTTAAGAGGGATTTTTATGACAAACTTCATTTTGACATTTAACAGCATCTCTTGTCCAGGGAAGGAAGAAATACAGATATTTATTGACATACGGTGTCAGAAGATCGAGGAAAATTGACTCTGGAGATGGAAGGAGGAGGGGTTTCTCTCCTTCCCCAGGTATGCAAATTATCTAACTTAATTTGTGTAGCCTATGTTTTTCTGTGCTTTGTGCTCTTCTTAGTGATGAGATTAAGAAATCATTTCATTGTTAATAAAGAACTCGGTGTGGGGAGAGGGGAGATGAGAGACATTTAGATGGAAACATAACTGGTACCCTGTCCTATTTGAACCTTGTATCCCCCGAATAAGACCAGATACAAGAGGTTTGGGGATAAATGGAACCTGAGCTGGGACCTGGGTCCCGGTTCCTGTCTTCCCTATTTAAAGCCTCAAGCTTCTGCAGTTTTATCTTGAATTTCACTGGTCCTTGCATTTCACTCTCTAATGATGAACAGAAGTTCAATGTCAGATGATGCCCAAAGTCAAGAAATCCTTCCTAGTAACAATGTCTTTAGCTTGGAATTCCCTCCTCCCAATCTCTGACTACTAGACTCCTACACAATCATCATGGGAGAGCTCAAATATTACCTCCTGCCTGAGCCTTCCTGGATAACCTCAGCCAGAAGCAATTTATTTCCTTTGAATTCCTACACTCCTTTGAGTATCAGCCTTATCATACACTGTCTTACGGTACAGTGTCTTCAGCTGTGTTTATTGTGTATCTTCCTTTCCTCAACTGTAAGCTTCTGGATTGGACAGCCTGTGCCCTGTATATTTTTATATTCTCTCCGTAGTGCTTTAGAATTGTTAAATAACATTAATGAGTGGCATAGAGTTGCAGGAAAAGAGGTCATCAGCAGAGATGTAGAAGTAGGGGTATTATGGATATTGATTAAGGATATTATTGTTGATAAAAGTCTGGCTACGATACTTTCAGGTATAGATCATATTATTAAGGAATTTTTATCATATGGTAGATTTATTCCCATCTAATTTACTTATTCATCATTCTCTTTCTCTCATTCGTATATAGAACTTTTCCTAGTGGAAAATAGACAATAAGCAAGAAAACAAATCTTCTAACAATTATAGATTGTGGTAAATACCTGAAGGAAATAAACAGGGTCTTGTGATAAAAAATAGCAGGGAGTCTTTAGATAGGGAAGTTAGGAAAGACATTTCTGGTCACTGTCATATATTTACCCTACTACGATGATGAGTTAATTCAGTTTACAACCTGAATAACAATAATAATAAAATCAATAACAGAATGAGAATAACAGCCTTCCTACCAGGGGGCGTTTTTGTTAGCCCAACCTCAAGTTTGGTTCCTTCCTTGGTCCAAACTCTTAACCTCCCAACCTCCCCTCTGCCTTGGGAAGAGGGGAAGTCAGGGCCCTCCCCTTGCCTCAGGACGGACCCCGCCCCCTCTTTCTAGCCTAAGAGTTGACAAGCAAACTAGGTGTTAAGAGCTTTGATCTTGCTAGAGACTTGGAGACAGATCAAGGTAGAGGCCTCTGAAGTAATGCCCCAGGATGTGAGAAGCTGGGGAAGAGATGGAGACAAAGGTAGACAAAGAGAAGAGAGAGGCAAATTGCTGTCACAGAGACTCTCTTTTACCTCCCACCTCGGTCTCAGTGGGTTCTGGGGTCTATACTTCAGGGGGAGTTGGTCAAGGCCTTCAGGCTTTTGGGGAGAGGAAAGATGTCCCCCGAGTGACTCTAGATCCCCTCTTGGTCATTCCTGGATCCCAGCTCCAAGGCTGAAGACAATCAAAGGCTGTGAGGAGTATGCAGTCTGCCAATCTCCCAGCAGCTTCTGGTAGTTCGTTCATTACCAGGGTCCTCCCCTGACCACTTTCTTTCCTCCCTCCTCCTGGCACAAGTTGGTAGCGTTAGTTTCTGATTCTCATAGAGGATTGGCCACATTAAGAAAGGCTTGGGAGAGGATAAGAATCTGATACCGGTACCCAGAGATTTTACATCCACTAATCCTTTCCTGACCCCTGCTTCCTTTTGGGATGACACATTTCAGTTGCTCGCTCAAGACTAATGGTTCCCCTTCTCACAAAGGGCATGACTTCCCTGGTCATGTTGAAGGACACCTCAGACCATTGAGAGGGTCTTATCTAGATTAACGTTAAGTTTCTCTAATTGAAGTTGTAGCCCTTGCCTCTCTGCAGCCTTCTCCCACCCCATGGGGACTAGCTTAACTGCAAATGGCATCCTGCACAAGGATGGATCCTGTATTCCTGCATAGTTCAAGATGAACACTACCCCTCTGCTCCATAATCCAGAAATGTACCCAGAGGACTCAGATTGCTTTGTTTTGAAGAGATACTTGTTGGAGGAGGAAGAACCACATTTCCCTTTAGCTGCTCAGGGCGTGCATAAGACAGACTTCTGACCATCAGAGATAGACAGTAGAGTAGTGGTACCTACATAGCCCTTGAAGTCAAACAGCTAACTTCTTGTCCAAGCTGGGCCACTTGCTATGTCTGGAGCAGGAGGCATGTAGGATAGTCGCATATCTTCTTCCATCTGCACTGGGGCTGGAACCTGAGATGAGCTGAGGTTGGTTTTACATCTGATAAGGGACTTCATGCTATGGGTGCAGAGTAAATGAGGTGGAACAGAAATAACACTGCTTGGAAGAGGAAAAGGAAGAGTGAGGCAAGAACATAATGTGGGGGCAGGGGAAATGGTTAAGCCAACTTCTGCACGCAGGGAGCCCAGATTTACACTGGGGACACAGTTAATAATTTCTGAGATGTACCAATATTCTAGTTCTTAGCTTGAGGTTCTTTCTGGAGTCTGTCCTTCAGTGGGCAGCAGCATTATTGGTTCCTTTCTTAGGCAGACAGGATGGGGCATGTAGCTTAGGGCAAGCCAGGGCCGATTCTGGTGCCAGGGCTGACATTAATGCAAGTGAATATAGGCAGATTTTCCCAAGGAGCTTTGTTCGAGAGATGGTAGGGGGAGGAGCAGAGGATGGGAGATAGAGGAAGAGAGAGGGTCCACTGATCCTCTCCGGGTTCGTTGGATTAGGGGATGAGAGAAAAGGGGGAATTTTAGTCAAGGTCATGGCCTCCATTAACTGCTTTACTTTCATATGTTATACTTTTTCAACGGCAGTCCTATCTCCTGATCTACAGTCCAATCTCCTATGACCCTTTTAGTTCAGGGGAATATCTTGAAGTCCCAAGTCCCTTTCAGAAAAGGCTCTGCAACACCAAAGCAGCGTGTGTATTGGGAATTCCTACCTTAGACTAGACCTCATTTCCTTTTCTGACAGAAATGCTGTCTGCCTATCTCCCTATTCCTCTCTTCCTCTTTTTCCCTCTTCACCAGGTCTGTTTCTTTCTATAACCACTTAGTGGAGTTGGGGAGAATGTTCTGCACATGCTGTTTGCTCTACTCATGGATCGTCCGTCTTTTGCTTCTTCCCCGCGACGTCTCCCCTCTCTACCCCGTCCTCTTAACTCCTCTTCACCCACCGCCTGGTCGGTTCTTCTTGCCTTCTTCACCTATGACTCCAACTTTGAGGAGATGGGAAGATAAGTTTTAGAGACAGCAACTGTGAGGGAGAGGGCTTTGGGCACAGCAAGAGGCATGGTGGTCAGACATCAGGAAGAACCTGATAGGCACCGACATGTGTGGCAGTTGTCTCTTGACCCATCCTCCCTAACGGATGGGGCTGAGGTGCAGGTGACAGAGATTTAAATAAAATGTGGTTAGATTAAGGGGTCAGGGCAAAGGGAACTCCTTGGTCCTATAAAACAATATTCCTTTACCCATTCTTCCCTCTCCATTTCTTTTTTTCTTTCTTTTTTTTTTTTGTTGCGGAGCACAGGCTCCGGACACGCAGGCTCAGCGGCCATGGCTCACGGGCCCAGCCGCTCCGCGGCACATGGGGTCTTCCCGGACCGGGGCATGAACCCGTGTCCCCTGCATCGGCAGGCAGACTCTCAACCACTGCGCTACCAGGGAAGCCCCTCTCCATTTCTTAATTCAGGCTTTGGTTTGTGGGCTCATAATGTTTTGTGGGCTTATAAGAAGTCAGCATGGACCATGGTTATGGTCTGGACCCCAGCTCTAACCCAGCTTCAGTGAAGGTTTCCTTCTTTAGTCCATGTTGTTCATTAGAACAATAGCCTCAGCTTTCTGGCTTCACTTCATTGATAATTAGCTCACGTTTGGAAGTTGGGTGGCCATAAAAACATGTTTTTGTTTTTGTTTTTGTTTTTTGCCTGCATCGGGTCTTCGTTGCTTCGTGTGGGCTTTCTCTAGTTGTGGTGAGCGGGGGCTACTCTTCATTGCGGTGCGTGGGCTTCTCATTGCGGTGGTTTCTCTTGCTGTGGAGCATGGGCTCTAGGGGCACGGGCTTCAGTATATATGCGGCGCATGGGCTCAGTAGTTGTGGCTCATGGGTTCTAGAGCACAGGCTCAGTAGTTGTGGCACATGGGCTTCGTTGCTCTGTGGCATGTGGGATCTTCCCGGACCAGGGCTCGAACCTGTGTCCCCTGCATTGGCAGGCAGATTCTTAACCACTGAGCCACAGGGAAGTCCCAAAACATGGGGGTTTTGGATGAGCATTTCCTTGTTTTGGTTTCTCCATTCGCCCAGTCCTGAGTAGACCAGGGATAATAGTGATGGTAACAGCAGCAACTGTTTATTGAGCACCATGATAACATGGTACCTACTTCAGTTCTACGAGGATTCTGTGGAATAGGTGATATTATTCTCATTTTACAGACGAGAAACTGAAGCTTAGAGAGGTGGTGTTCCTTGCTCAAAGAATTATGTCTGTCTGACTCTAAAGCCTTGCTTTTACCTACCGCTGTGCTATATTGCATGACTACTTTTTGGAGACCTTTAGATAAAAAGGTGCTGCTGTTTGGTCTGAAGTAGCATCAGGAAAATCTAAGATGTATTGACTCTCAAGAGTGGAAAACTCTGGTAGATTCTGAAGGAGACTGTGGAATATTTTTTTCTTAGTAGTGACAGGAGGATGGCTGAGAGACACTTAGGACCAAAGATGGGGTCCCTTTTGGCTGTACTGAGAACAATATCTGGCATGTAATAGGAACTATGGGTCTAGTGAGGAGAATGCACTTAGTCAGTTTAGGAATGGGGATGCTGGGAGAGCTCAGGGTAATACCTCACCTCCTATAAACTAGGCTTGGAGAGATAGTGGCTCTGGCGTTATCTGGGGTTATTGGCAGAAGAATGTTTATCTGCTTTCTGGGTTACTTATTGGCAGAGTTTGAATTCTCGACTGGCTTTCCTTAGTGACACTCTCCCTGCCCCACCCCCTTCAGTTTTTTTTTTTTTTCTGCTATATACTCCCCCTACTACCCCTGGAGGGATGTGAACTTCTAATATTTATTTGAGTCAAATGGAATTGATATGGTAAATTTGCTATAAAATATTATGCAGTAATTTCTGGAATCTCTGCATTAATGAGGGGGCAGACATGGATAATCCTAATTAGTGGATAATCCAAACTTTAAACAATCAAAATGTCATTTTAGTCTGGAATTGATCCTGATGTAAGAACAGGATATATCTTCTGTTCTTGGGATTCACAAAATTTTAGATCAAATAATGGAGCTTCCCCGAGGGGGTCGAAATCCTCTTAGGGTGATGGACACAGTCTGGCTCTCTGTCTGGCCTGCATGTCCACCCTCTGAATTCAGACAACTACAAATAACCTGCCTATGCAGACAGGATCTTTCCTTTTGTTAATTAAATGAAAACACATTAGTAATTTGTTTTAAACTGTGCCATCTGAAGGAGAGACGGGTGCCCATGATGACCAGCCCAGGTCTAAGAATGTGAAATTTTCAGTCAGTGGAATCTGCACCCCTTCACCTGAAGAGCTAAGGAGATAGCTCTGCAGCTGCTGAAGGTGACAGAATCAAGCTGCTTTACAGACCTGAGTGAACTTAAGGGAGGGGAAGATGTGGAAGGAGGGTAGATTGGAATAAGCAGGCAGCTTGGGATGCTCCTTGGTACTGGCTCCTTGGCAACGGTTACTTAGCAACGCTCATCCACGTCTCTTGGCTGCCTTCTCCCTCCTCTCCACACCTCCCGCCCCACCACCTCGGTTCCCGCCACCCTCTCTTAGCTGCTGCAAAGAGCTAGAGAGCTTGGAGTGAATGACAATTTGGAGAAACAGCCACAGCCTGAAGATCTAAGAGGCTCTAAAGAAGATGGATAAGAAAATCGATGCATAATAAAAACTGCAGGCAAAGCCACCTTGGCGGAGGGCGGGTGGCTCTCTCCTTGTTAGTCCTTCTGGGCTCAAAGCTTCCATCTTAGCCCAGTGTCCTCTGCTTCCTTCTTTCCATCTACCTTTTACGGGTTTAGGGAAGGTTGTTTGCCTTTGGGGTGGAAAAAGGGAGCAAGGAACCCAGAGGAGAAGAAATCAGAATATGTGTGGGGTGTATGTAGGGGTGCTGAGTAAGGGAGAGAGAGGGATAAGGTAGGGACTATAAGAGAGACGCTTTGAATGGAAATGAGTTTAAATTGCACCATAAAGTAATGCCCTTAGTCAAAATGAAAACCTTAAAAGTGGAAGTAGGAAGGCCCCATGTGAAATGTGTGAAGTTAACCTCTCTGCAGTCTATTAAAGAAAAATGAATAAGCAATCTTTCTGGAAGGGCTGGGTTGGAATATGGCTTGATAAATTAGATAATATATGTATAAGTACCTACTACTGACACATAGTAGGGATATAACAAGTACCACTTTCATTTCTTTCTTAGAAGCTAGGGTTGGAGGGAAAGACATTTTAGAGGTCCATGTTGGTCAGAGAATTTGTGGAACAATTCTGTGACTATTAATGGTTTTTTCTCTTACTATCTTTCCATCCACACTGTGGTCAGGAAGTCCTCTCTGATATCAAATGTCATCCCATTACGTTGAAACTAAAACATTTGATCAGTTAATCAACCCTTTATTTCTTGGTGTTTACTGAGCCCCAGCTATGTTCCACGCACTGTGAAATAGATACCAGGAGCATTATGTCTAACTGTGACACAGGGTTTAAGTTATGCACAGAGTGGAATAGAAATTCAGCAGGAAGTGGGGGTCTCAGATGAGAACCAATATATGAGAGTGCTTTGAAAGTTGTAAAATAAGCCACAGTTGTAAGGGCTATTGTTGAGGAGATTTATTTCAGGATATGAAGTTCTCCACTCCAGTAGGGAGTGGAAGGGGTCCTGGGTAGGGGGGGTGGAGGTGGAACTCATTCAAAGCGGCCAGTCCTGTTGGGAACAGTTCTCTGCTCCAAGGAGCTATGCTGGCCTGGGATTACAGGGCTAACTGGTGGGGGATTGAGATTGGAGAGAACACTTCTCCCACCTGGCTCGGGCTTATCTGCTATGATCCCCTTCTGCTTGTTTGCCTTCTACTTTCTCTCAAACAGGGGATATGCTCTTTAGCAAGCCATCTCTTTCCTACCTTTCAAAGCATTCCAAAAGTTCCTTCATTTCAAGGATGCCTTCCTGGATTAGAGGACACCTGGTGACTTTGGTCTCACTTTGACTGAACTTGGACCCACCCCACCTCAGCCTCATCCTATATCCCTCCCCCACTCCATTTTTCAAACCCTGTCCTCCCCTCTCATTTCAAACACATCTTGTTCTCTCGTCTCAGTTAGACTTATTTCTGACTTCTATGGGATATTCTTATTCAATATTTCAGCCTCTAGTCTTCTGATTTTTCTTTTTGATTTTCGGGTTCATTTGTCCTCTATTTATTATACAATTATGACTATTTTTTGAGATCTTAATGTGTAGGAAGCCCATCTGTGTAATTTCTTTCTTTGTAACCCTGCCCAGAAGTCTGTGCAGATAGATGGTGAGGAAAAGCTTAATGATCGTACTCTTATGACTTGCTGCCTCTTACATCAATTCTACATCTCACCATCACTGCCTATGTCCTCCCTCCCCAGGTTGCCCATTCCATTTTTTATACCCTTGTAACTTGAACTCTTTTTATGCTTGGTTCTGAACATAAAACTCTCAAAAACATTATTGAGGGGGAGGAGAAGCATCACCTACACAAGTTAGACTCTGACAGACACATACACAAGAAATGGTAAACTGGGTACCAGATACTAAGAGTTCATAGTGTAAAAGGGGGCTTGGACTTGGAAATCTGGCTTACCTAGGGAAGGCTTCCTGGAGGAGGAGAATACTGAGCAAGGCTTGGAAGAAAGGCAGGGATAGACCTAGGTAAGAAAGAGAAAAGGACATGCCAGACAGAGATCAGTGTACGGGTTTGGAGGCAGAGAGACTAGAAAGAGGTTTTCTTTGCTTAAAGCAGTGAGTGAGCACTGTGGAACTGCAGCATGAAGCTTAAGCTCTAAGCTTAAGCTGAGGAATAATCACTTGAAATTTGGGATAATTGTGAGCCACCACTGGTCTCTGAGAAGGGGAGCAGTCAGGATGATGGTGAAGGTAAAGGTTGTTGAGTTGGGAAGGGCTAGATGGAAACCAGAGGCTTAGGAAGCTTCTGTTCTGACCAGAGACCTGGTCAGTGATCTGGCTGGGGTGTGGGGAGAAGAGGGAGGTGGAGGGGAGGGGGTGAAGATACAGGGAGCACATTGTTTCCCTAGAGCTTGCATCACAGACTTCTTCCCTTGAACAAAACCCTCTGTTTCCAGCTCCTGCTGACTCATCCCTCCCTTTCCCCCATCTCCCCCTTAGAGGAGCTCTCACAGCCCTGGTGGAGACCTGCTGCTGCTACTAGTGGTGACAGTGGCAGGAGAGGATGACTCCACTGGGCCAGGACTTTTGTGTTTCTTTATTTGTCTATTTTTAGACCCTCACCTGAATCTAAAGAAAACTTGAAAGAACATTTTAATCACTTTCCCTCCTTCCAGGATGGATGACCCTTGACTTATTTCAGTTGAACAGGGAGGTGCTAGACTTTCCTGAGCCTTGTTGGTCACTTCATTGCTCAGGCCACTGTCCCAAGCTTTTTCACAATATCTGGGAGATGCTGGGAAAGGTGGTAGTTGAGGTTGATGAGAATGGGCTTCTTGAAGGGATGTTGAGGCCCTGAGACATAATACCCTCGAAGGCTTGAGCATCTTCAGAAAGGGTTATAAGATGATGTTGGGTCTAGGAAATGGGGGTATAGAGAAAATAAATTCTCCAGGCTTGGAGTTTGGGGACTAATTTCCTAGATTGGGGAATCCTGGGGGAAAGTTGAGTTGGAAGCTCCCTAGAGAAGGGAGGTTGGGATATGACAAATGTGATAACGAAAAGTAGATTAAGTGCTGAGGATTTCAAGAATAAAGATGGCTAGAAAGCCAACAGTGATTGAGTAGGTTAGTGTTTCCCTCTTGGTTGTGTTCCTGTGACCTGTACAAGCTGAAGCTGGAAGGCCCCCAAAGGAGGTTCTTCTATCCAACCTACCTTCTTACCAGAACCAAACTGAGATGAAGGAAATGAATATTTATTGAGCATTTATTAGGTGCTAGGCACTGGTGTACTCTTTCCATATGTTTTCTCATGAAGCCAAATCCTCATAAACCCCTGCACACTGTGCTCAGAATTTAAGGTCTCAGCTAATAACTGGTAGATCCGGGAGGCAAACTCACTTCTTCCGACTTCAGAACCATTGCTTTTTTCAATGACACTACACTGTATTTCCATCCTGGAAATTCACTTCTTCCGTTGGCCAGTATGGTGTCTCCAATCATATTACTGGCACAATTGTGTGTGTAAGGAACAGTGCTAAATGTTTTTGGGGTGATAAAAAGAAAGTCAGAGTCCCCACCCTCCAGATGCTTGAAGTCATTTGGGAAAATATTAGTATAATTAAGTGTAGCAATGGGAAACTGTAAGTGAAGGCAGTAAGACATGCCCAGCAAGTGATACAGACAATTAAGTGCTATTGGAATTCTGAGAAAGAAGGGATAATTGTGATGGGATGGCTAGGGAAAGCTTCATGGAAGTGGTAGGATTTTAAGGAAAAATTTAAGATTAGACAGGAGAACATTCTACATGGTTGGAATGCACAAAGTCATGGAAGCAAGAATCAAAAGATATATTTTAGGGATACCCAACAGAGCTTCCTCTGAACTTCTTAAGGTCAAGGATGATATATATTCACATTTGCTTTCTCAACATGCCAAAGATGTAGAAGGTAAATGTTAAATGCATATTTGTTGAATAAATGAATGAATGACCCATTTATCCAGCACTGAGAGTTCATATGAGAACCTTGAAAGAGATATGACTAGAACTGTACGCTCTAATGGAGGGGATGAAATGACATGCAAAAACTGTTTAAATGAGATTGTGCTTGAGGCAGTGGGAAGATAACTTGGAAAAAAGACAGAGGCAGAGATGCTAGTTAAGATGCTGGTGTAGAAGTTTAGATGAGAGATGCTAAAAGACTAAGCTAGGACAAAGGCATGGGAATAGACACGAAAGGATGGAGATACCAACATTGTGAAAGCATGATAAAGAGAACCTGGTCACTGATGGACTTTGATGGTGGGGATTGTAGGTAAGATGGGAGAAGAGGGAAAAAGAAAAAAGGGGACTCAAAGATGAAGCTGGAGGTTCTCAGCTTTGGTGATTGATAGAATAGTGGCACCTGTCTAAATAAAAAGAGCAAGTTAGAAGAGACTGGTTTTGGAGAGAATATGAATTACATTTTAGATTAAGTTGCTAGTAGAACCCCCGCTAAGTAAATTCATCATACATTGGAAGTAGAAGACTGGAGAGAATGTGGTCAGGTAAGGAAGGATAGATTGAGAACTCACCTACATAGACATAATAATTGAAGCTGTGAAAATGGATGAGATAATTGAGAGAGAAAGTACCTAGAGGGAAAACTAGAAAGTTGTAGGTTTCTTTGGGAAGGAGAGAGTACATTATAGGGCCACCTTTAATGTCTTCTGGTGCTGTTACCAGCTTTTTACTTGTCTTGTTCTTGAGAGCTGAGGTTAAATAACTCTGGAAACATAAGAGACCCTATGCTCAGCCCTCTGTAAGTCTCTTCTCCACTGAAGTCTGAATCTTGACCAGTACAGTAATAGGCTGGGCTTTCATGGAAAATTTTTAGCTCATCTGGCTGAAACAGATGGAGCCTATCCTACATAGGTATGTCTGTCTTCTCAGTTTTCAGCTCCTTAGGGAAGAAGTAAATACTCGGGCAGTTCCGTTCGGGCTAGCTTTAAGTGCTCATGCTTTGATGCAAACCTGTTTTGCACCTATTTATGAAAGACTAAGAGCCTCAGTCTGGGAAGTGGGTGGGTAGGGCGGACAGTGATTTGCTCTTGAGCCCCAGACGCAGATTTTTCATGACTCCCCCCACCCCCGCCTTCTTACTTTTCATCTAGGGATCTCAAAGCTCTAAACAAGCCTTGATCCTCCCTGACCCCCTGAGTCATCGTCTGCTTCCATTTTCCCAGATGGGGGGGGGCAATGGGATACCATGTTTGGAGATGGGTGCTTGGGGTAGGTGGGGAGGTAGTGGCAGCCGTAGGGATCCAGGCACCCCTTCCCCATCATGGGGTGGGGCGAGGGGCAGGTGTCAAGGTGGCTCTACGTAGTTCGTTTTCAGCTCGTCCTTTTGAGGCTGTTTTATGACTGAAGAGACTCAGCTAAAGAGTCCGAGCTGGAGAAACTGAAGAACAAACAAAGCCATAAAAGACGCCGATAAAATTCCTCCCAGCTCAGAATAGTCTTTGGAGCCTGTCTCAAGAATCTCAGAGTAATCTGAAAAAGGCTAATTAAGTCTCACAGTCCCCAGTGGGGACATGACTGGACCAGGGCAGGACCAAGTTAGGAGAAAGGAGCATCGAGAGAGATTTCCCTTCTCTCCTCTTTTCTCAAGGGGCCCAGGGGTTCAGAGATCCAGTTTGGATGAATTAAGACTGAGCAGGGAAAGGGGAATGGATCATGGGAAATACCGATATTTTGTAAGGCCCATTTTTATTAAGGAGTGCTTGAGATTCTGGGGGTAGGACAAGTGATGAGGACCCTGAATTGGAGAACATTAAGAATGGAGGGTAACTGGGTGGGGATGAGAGGCTCTGGGACTGTGAAAATAGTTGGTGTGCATGGGGTGGCACGAAGAATGGGGGTGAAAGTGCCTGTGAACTGGGGCTTATGAAGCTACAGGTTCTGTATTTGGGGACCAATAGAAGAGGGGTTCTGGATAGGGGCAACTGTGTGAGAATGGGGGTCTCAGAGTGTTGGTGAGATTGGATAGTGGGGGTTAGGAGAAACATCTGTGTGAGAGAAGAGGTATGATGGTTTGGGAGGGCATCTCAGCTGAGGTGAATGGTTAGAAAGCCAAGGGTCAGTCTTCCCCTCACCACCCCAAACGAGCTATTTTTCTGTTCTTTTTTCCAGGTGAATTAGTGTATTGGCCACAAAGAGAAATCTTGCGAGCTGACATGACTTAGAGGCGGAAGGGAAAGAGTTGATGGGGGAGCGTGTGAGAGGGGGAACCGTGGAGACTGCCGGTTTCCATGGTGATGGCCTAAATATTCATTTCTATTCTGATTCCTGCATCAGGTCAGGACATGCTGTAAGGGAGAACTGCTACCTTTTCATCTCCTCAAAAGAATCAAGATCTGGGATGGGGAGGTGGGTGAGAGTAGGGGTCTTTGATGGGGGAGAGTCTAGTTCCAAAATTAATAGAAGTATCTACTCTGATAGTTCTAAGTACATTCAGGAATTCTGTGGATGGAAAGATGCAGCAGAAGCCAGAATCCCTTCTTACCAGTGGGGTGGTCTGGGGTTTTGGGGAATCCTTCGAGTGGTGCCATCCTTATCTGAGTATAGAGAGATGGGCCTCTTCTCTGAAACCAGAGACTAATTTGGGTACCCACAGTCCAATGGTCCTTCCTGAAAACTTCCTCGCAGCAATAGGAACCTATTTCTCACACACTGTGTCTCTCCAGCTCTTCAAGGAGCCTCAATGTAGTCTGTCTGCTGTTGAGCACAGGACATTAAATCAGGGGAGAAGAAGTTGATGATGGGGAGTGGGTACATAAGGCCAGTGAAGAAGCTATTGCTTCTGGGGCTTCCCTGGTGGCACAGTGGTTAAGAATACGCCTGCCAGTGCAGGGGACACGGGTTCGAGCCCTGGTCCGGGAAGATCCCACATGCCGCGGAGCAACTAAGCCCGCGTGCCACAGCTACTGAAGCCCGCGCGCCTAGAGCCCATGCTCTGCAACAAGAGAAGCCACCGCAATGAGAAGCCCGCGCGTCGCAATGAAGAGTAGCCCCAGCTCGCTGCAGCTAGAGAAAGCCCGCGCGCAGCAACGAAGACCCAACGCAGCCAAAAAAAAAGAAGCCATTGCTTCTATGGCTCAAGTATCAAATGTGTAAGGCCTGGATATGGTAAAAGTCCTGGCTGTACAAGGACATTTCCTTGTACAGGAAAGTTCTATCCATTTTCCCAGCGAGGGCCAGAGAGCTTGAGTGACTCACCGAAAGACACCTAGTATATTGAAGATTCCGCCCTGCTTCCTGTCCCAGAGTCCCCTGACTTTTGCCCCAGTCATACCCACTTTGTAATCAGCTCTGAGTTGAAGTGGGTACCCAGATGCCCAGCATAATGAGATCATGTCTTAGGCACAGGAGCTTCTATGTGCTCCCCAAATTCCTTCCACCAGCCTGACTTGTCTAGTGACTTCAGAGTAGGGCAGCTCCCGAAGCCGGCTCCTCCATCCTTGCAGATTTGCCGTGGGATATTTGCTGAAAAAATATGTCTCCTGCTTGTCTGTCCTGTACTCCGTTCTTCTTAGCCACCCTATCCTTAGCACGTAACACAGTCCCTGACTTACAGGATCCCCGAGAAGGTACTTCTCCAATAGGAGGCACCAACTGTGCCTCTTGCACAGAAATTTCCCCATGCCCTGCTTTTTTCCCTGTGACCCTGCTCCCATCTGGTCCCACTGGTATCCTGGTGGACCCTAGTTCTCTTGCTCCTGTGGCCCCCAAAGCCTGTTTCTCCTCCTGCAATATATGGTAGCTCCTGGGCTTTCCCCCCCTCTCCCCGCTTAGCTCTTGTCTCCTTCCCCAAGCTTCCTCTCAGCCTGTCCTTGTCTCCCTATGTCCCTCAGCCCTGCCTACCCTCCTTTTCCCTCTCTCCCTCCCCATTCCTTCACCAAATACTTACTGAGTACCTGGTAAGTGCCAGGCCTTCTGGTTAGCTCTGAGGGGCACACGGGCTCTGAGCAATTTGAGGAAGCACAAAGTACTTGAGCAATTTTGTTGTAATGTGACAAGCGAAGTCCCTTGGCCATCTTTTTCCGAAGTAGCTGTGGCAAGTTGTATTGACGACTCCTAGCCCTTAGTTCCGCATTCTTTTTAAAAATATTTATTTATTTAATTTTTGGCTGCACCGAGTCTTAGTTGCGTCATGAGGGATCTTCGTTGTGGCATGTGGGATCTTTAGTTGTGGCGTGCATTCGGGATCTAGTTCTCAGACCAGGGATCGAACCCGGGCTCCCTGCATTGGGAGCGCTGAGTCTTACCCACTGGACCACCAGGGAAGTCCCAGGACTGCATTCTAATGTTTGATAATTCCTACAGATGGTAAGTTCTCAATGCCTATAACTTTAGTTACTCCTGCAGTTAAGATCATTCCCTGTGCTTCAGTATTCAATAAATAAATAAATATTTTAAAATGAGCATCGTAATAATAATACCTACTTTCCCATATCCTGGGATGTTTGTGAAGATTGGTTGAAATGATGGGTGTAATAGTTCTCTAAAAACTTTGTGAATGTTAGATCATGACTCCCTCCTAACTTCTCAGTGGAAATGGAGGAGAGACCTTTTCTCCTATAAATAGTATAGCTAAAAAGGGAATTTTAAATAATTATCAATTGCATCAACCTTTAGCCTTTGTTGTATTTACTCATTATTTGTAGATGGCAGTTCTTTGATCCTTCTTGCCAGTGAGAGCCATGTCCCTTTAAAGTTTTTTCTTGAAGAAAACAAATGTTTTTCGTTGTAGTAATAGGGACTGAGGGCTGACTTCAGAAAGGAGCCCTTAACCACTTAGGCATGAGGACATAAGTAATAGGAGAAATCCAACAACTCCCCCTCCCGTCCCCCACTCCAATCATGATGCAGTTCTTTGGCGTTATAGCTGGAGACCGGGGAATTTCTATGATGATCTGGGAGGAGCCCGAGGATTACATGGGAGAGTGGTAGTGATGCTTTGATCCCAGATGATGGATTTCCAAAGAGAAATTAAGAGTCTGACTAGGCTGCCCTGAGTCAGGAAATATCAAGCTCTGTTCCTGTTAATGACTTAAGAGCAGCTGCTGGATTCACCCCATTACCTACAGAGGGTGGAGGCAGAAAGCAGGGGCAGAAGCTGCTCAGGGGCAGAGAAATTGCCTGGATCCCGGGATCTTCCCAGCTCCCTGGAACCCTTGCTGTCTGAGCTCACCCTGATGGATGGGTTGCAGTGGGGTATCGCTCTGGAGTTTCCCCATTGGATGGGTCAGCATAATGGGTTTCAGGGCAACTGCCTCACTTTTCTAAGGTTTCTTTTCTTCTCTACTTGCCTCCACTCTGACCCGAAGAAATGTGTTTGGTTTCCCAAACTCCCTCCTCAACACCCCCTCAAGCCCATAATCCTGTCAGGGATTTCTTCCAGTTGTCCGGCTTGAGACTCATCCTTTATTTTCTGACAAGCCCACTTCACAGCCCGCGCCTGGTAGAAACATTTACACAGCGTGCCGGCATTCTGTAGTGTGCAGCGCCTTCTCTAGCCCAAACATGTCCATGCCTCTGACTGTAGACAGAGCTGTCTCTTTGCTCCTCTGGCCTCTTAGGGTGGCCACTATTTTCTTCTTGGGAAGGTTTCCAACTTGGATCGCTGGTAGGTTCTTTTCACAATTTGTTTTTATTCTCTACCAGTTCAGCTCATCTGTTTTCTCCCTAATTGCCTTGAGGAGCCAGAAAACAGCTGAGTGATCCCAAGGACTCTGAGCCTGGGCATTTTAAGAGCTGGCCTTTCCTCATTGTTGGCCTGTTCTTTCATCTGCTGGCTGCTGAGCAAGGAGATCCGTGCACGGCCCGTGGAGCAGCTCCTAGTGACTCAAGATGAGCAGGTCGAGCTCAAAGGTGCAACAGAAACCCATTTGTAATGTGGTTGTTTTTCTTTCAAATCCTTAAGAACATAAGCATATTGTATTATGGCAGAAGGGTAAAGTGGAGGGGGAGTGGGGTTTGGGGTTGAGAGAGTTCCAGATTTCATTTTGACTTTAGGAGGCCCATTTTCCAGCATCCCCTCAGCCTGGGATGGGCTTGGATATTAGTCATATTTAGAGTTTTAGTCATATTTACACAGTGTTGCAATCTTCTTATGGCCTCTGCCTCCACCATGATTTTTTTTTATTGTGGTAAAATATATATAACATAAAATTGACCATTTAACCCATTTTTAGGTGTGCAGTTCGGTGGCATTAAGTACATTCACATTGTTGCGCAACCATCACCGCCATCCACCTCCAGAACTTTTTCACCTTTTCAAATCGAAACTCCGTGCCCATTAAACACTAACTCCCCCTCTCCCTGCCCCCAGCCCCAGGCATGCCTCCACTACCGTTTGACCTAGCTTCTTAAAGCACCGTTCTGACCACAGAGGCTCTATTTCTTCTGTTAAATTTAAGCTCCTCAGGCTGAATTTCTAGACCCTTCCCCACTGGCCCCCACGGACTCCCTCCAGTGAGCTTCTATCATTTCCTGGCTCAGAGTCCTGCTCTGAGAGGCAGTCCTGGGTCCATGCCCTTGTGTGAGGGTCCTTCTTTCCCACCTGATCCTGTGCACGTGTTGCCCCTTCTCCCTTCTCCTCGTGCAGTTGGCCCTTACTTTCACATTCTGTTGCATACTTTCTGCTTTCGGACATCCTCCCTGATGTCCTAAGATGTCCCAGCCTTTAATGCACAACCCACCCCTCCCGAACTCTGCAGCATTCTGCCTGGCTGCTCTTATCTTGTTCTTGCCTTTTTCTCTGTTTTAGTTTCCTCTCAGACTGAGGCAACCTCAAGTCAGGAGCCTCTCACTGAAATCCCTCCTGGGTTCATGTACTCTATCCTAGATCCTCGATACTCACAGTGTGGCCTGGGGTCCAGTGGCATTAGCCTCACTCTGGAGCTTGCTAGAAATGCAGAATCTCAGGCTCCACCCCAGACCTATGGAATCAGAATCTGCATTTGAACAGGCTTCCAACATTACTGACAGGTATATTAAAGTGAGAGAAGCACAACTGAAGGAGGGGTTATCACATAATTTACCTTGTAGGTGGGCATGAGTAAGAGCTACCTAAGTAACACCTCTAGACTAGATTCAAACTGTGTGGACATTTTGAAGAGGGGGAAAAAGGATATTTCATGTTCTTTGAATTTATGCCTTTCTATCAGAGTTGCCCAGAAAGCTGGGAACCATCTCTCTGAAGCTGAGAGGGCACAGGAGTCAATGTTCTTGAGGGGAAGGCGTGGGGACCTCCCAGCCTGTCTCGCAGTTGTGCAGAACAGGGGTCAAGCTCCCTAAACTTCACTTGGAGGTCGACTGATGGTGTTTGCCCCAGAATTAAGCACTTTGTCCCCAAGCAGACATTTGTCACTGAAGTCCTAAGGAGAAGCAGAACTTATAGGTCTCAGAGTAAACTCCTGGTTTCTGTCTGCACGGCTGGTACTGATTCATATTTTGTAGGAGGGTTGACTGTGGCTGGGAATGGCTGAGGAGCTGGTGTAATTGCCCCCCTTCCTCCGCACGCTATGGAGAGGGAGGGAGGAGAGGCCCGGAGAGCGGAGACAGGGTGTGGGAGTCAAACCTGTTCGTCACATAGCAATCGTCTTGTCTCGCTCTTTACTCTGACTCCAAGGATTTGAGTCCACAGCTGGGAAAACTAGGAGCCAGTCTCTGAGTCTGCTTGGCTCGTAGCCAGCCTCCCTATTTTTTTGTTTCCTCTCCCTTCGGGAATCAGAGAGAGTAGGTAACATCTGCCCC
Organism: Monodon monoceros; assembly: GCF_005190385.1. Classification (NCBI taxonomy): domain Eukaryota; kingdom Metazoa; phylum Chordata; class Mammalia; order Artiodactyla; family Monodontidae; genus Monodon; species Monodon monoceros. The sequence goes on from NW_021703783.1 coordinate 41,043,374, forward strand.
TGCTCTCCTAGGTCCAGGTATAGGAGAACTGTGATGTCTGGAAGCACAGGCTAAGGGGGGAGTGTGAAATTCTTTAGGCCAGTGCCTTGCCCTCCTTGGTCATCTCCAGAAGAGGATGCCGGGAACTACTGGCCTTGCTGCTTTTTAAGTCTTGAGTGGAATTATGGAGTAACTAGAGAGCAAAGGAGTTTGGGGTCAACCGGGAAGAAGAGGTGGTCTGCTGAGTGAGAAAATAATGTAAATGAGAAGTGTTCCCCCAGAGTCAAGGGAAGAGATTACTCTGAGTCTTTCTGATGTTTTTCTGGGCCCTCGGGCCTCTGAATGTTGCTCAATTGGTGGAGAAATGTGTTTTCAGTCTTTTCCTAGTGGTGATTTTGAGAGCAGAGGCCTTCAGATCACAGCCTGAGCAAAAGACCTCATCTGTACCTCTTGTCATCTCCAAAAGCATTTATCCCATGGACAGAGAGGAATGGATAAAGAATATGTAGTATAATTACATTTAAATTTATTTACTTAAGTAAGTAGGAAAGTGCTTATATGTAACTCTATGGATACAGATAGATATTTCATGGGGTTTTTGTGAAGTATATTTCTGTTCATAAAGTAAATTAAAAAAAAAAAAAAAGAAAAAATAGGACTTCCCTGGTGGCACAGTGGTGAAGAATCCATCTGCCAATGCAGGGGAAACGGGTTCAATCCCTGGTCCTGGAAGACCCCTCATGCTGTGGAGCAACTAATCCCGCATGCCACAACTACTGAAGCCCAAGCACCTAGAACCCGTGCTCTGCAACAAAGAGAAGCCACGGCAATGAGAAGCCTGCACACCACAACGAAGTAGCCCCCACTTGCCGCAACTAGAGAAAGCCCACGTGCAGCAACGAAGACCCAATGCAGCCAAAATTAAATAAATAAATTAAAAAAAAGAGAATGGCATAAACAAATGTCATTTAGGAAAGAAATATAAAAGCATTCAAAAAAAAGAATATGCAGTATACACACACACACACACACACAGGAATATTACTCAGCCATAAAAAAGAATGAAATAATGCCATTTGCAGCAACATGGATGGACCTAGAGATTATCATACTGAGTGAAATAAGTCAGACAGAGAAAGACAAATATCGTATGATATTGCTTATATGTGGAATCTAAAAGAATGGTACAAATGAACTTATTTATAAAACAGAAATAGAGTCACAGATGTAGAAAACAAACTTATGCTTACCGGGGGGAAAGCAGGGGAGGGAGGAGGGATAAATTGGGAGACTGGGATTGCAAATACACACTACTGTATATAAAATAGATAACTAATAAAGGCCTACTGTAGAGCACAGGGAACTGTTCTCAATACTCTGTAATGACCTATATGGGAAAAGAATCTAAAAAAGAGTGGATATATGTAGATGTATAAATGATCCACTTTGCTGTACAGCAGAAACTAATGCAGCGTTGTAAATCAACTATACTCTAATACAAAAATTTTTAAAAAGCATTTATCTTTTGGAGCAGTGCTCTTTGAATTTTACCATGTGCTATAATTTAATCCTTGAGTGTTATGCATGCCTGGAAATGGCAGGGTGAGGCACTGGGGCCTGGTAGTCAGGACCAGGGGGGGAGGGTGTATCCCAGGCCTTTCAGAATATAGATAGTTTCCAGTATTTCAGGCATTCAGAATAAATAATAACAGCCCTCACTTCTCCCTTCTCTGGGGGGTGGCATGGGGTTGGTCATTACATCTGTTACCAGGATATCTCCCTCTTGTATTTTACACCAGCTCTGGGACCTCAGAACCACTGCTCTAGCTTTGGGTTCAGTATTTCTGTGTCCTAAACATGCCCATTTTCCCCATCAGGCTGAAGTTTCCCTGCTGGCAAGGATCGGCATCTCCTTTCTCTGGATCTCACTTCACACCAATGTCAGTACAGACTGGCTGATGAGGAAAGAATTTAAGGAGATCCTACCTTTCCACTTCAGAAAGTATCTAAGGGGCTTCCCTGGTGGCGCAGTGGTTGAGAGTCCGCCTGCCGATGCAGGGGACGCGGGTTCGTGCCCCGGTCTGGGAAGATCCCACATGCCGCGGAGCGGCTGGGCCAGTGAGCCATGGCCTCTGAGCCTGCGTGTCCAAAGCCTGTGCTCCGCAACGACGGGAGAGGCCACAACAGTGAGAGGCCCGCGTATCGCAAAAAAAAAAAAAAAAAAAAAAGTATCTAAGGTATGATTTATGAGAGAAGTAACAGGAATTTTTTAAAAAAACACTTCAACTTCTAGTCAGGTTGTGTTGGTTCAGCTGAGCAAAACTTCTGACAAGGCTGTAGCATTGAGTCTGTGTTCTGTCCTGGGCTTCTTTCTGGAGAGACTCAATGTTTTGGGCACTAGGAAGTAGGGGAATATTGGTGGTGACTGGGATATGGAAAAAACATGAAATTTTAGCTGGGAGAAGCTATCTCAGGAATCTGTGTAATGAGTGTGTGTGTTGTTATTTCTTTTCCAACAGGCTGCATAATTTTTATGACCAATTATTCCATTTGTAATGACGCTGAGATAACAGAGATCCCATCTCACGCTCCGTGGCACACGCCAGGCACTCCTGGGAGCTAGGAGACGCCATTACTTACACAAGAATTGGATGGCTGAAGTCTTGCGACCGAGATTCAGTTCTAGCAGGAAAGATAACAGGAGTGCTAAGGAAAACTTTGTGAACAGGAAGGGTGTCAGGTGCTGGGTGGGGAACATGGAGAGAACTGTAGTTTTAAAACAAAAGAGATTTATTGGGTATAGATAAAAAACTTGTCTTCCAGCCTGAGAATTTTGTGATCCAACATAGCTTCTGATTATGTTATCTATATATAACAAATGAACAGATGTCTGGCTATGGAGATAGCGCCATCCCAAGCCAAAAGGAGCCAGTCTTTTCCCACAAAGAATTTCAGAGCTCAATTAGAAAGGTTTAGGAAAGACTAGGCCCAGACTAGGGGGAGGATGCTTCTCTTGTGGCTAGTGATTCTGTTTTGAATCTGGACAGAGCTGGTGATCTCCTTGACAGATCTGGTCATTGGTCCATCAGGCCTGAAGGCAGGCAGGCTAAGGATTTACATTGAGTTGCTCCTACCGATTGGTCTGGAATATTTACCTGCTCCTGGCTCCATGGTTTTCTCCAGGGCATCTACTTACCCTCTTGTCATTTTCTGTCAGGTTTTTCTTGCCCATTAATTTAATTTAATTTTTTTTTTTTTTTGGCGCGCCACACAGCACGCAGAACTTCCCCAGCAGGGATCAAACCTGCGCCCCCTGCAGGGGAAGCATGGAATCTTAACCACTGGACCACCAGGGAAGTCCGCCCATTAATTGTTAAGGGTTGGATATTTGAAGCCAGCAGGCTGGGTTTGAATCCTGGCCTGTATTACTAAGACTCTTTGCTCTTGTTTTCTTGTAAAATGGGGTTAGTAAGACCTACCTCTCAGACTAGTTGTAAGGATTAAATAAAAGAATGTTAAGCAAGTGCTTAGTAAAAAGGTGGTTAACAGTTTTCTTTAGAATTCCCTTTCTCCACTCCCTGGTCACTTTTTGGAAGAGTAGAGAGAATCAGGGAGAGAAAGAGTGATGTCCAAGTAGATGGACACAAGAAGTTGACTGTAAGAAAAATGGAGGGATAACAAAAGCCAGAGACGCCATGGAGACAGAGACGCAAAAATAGTTGTAGTTAGAGGACCGGATAGTAAAAACCAGGCAGAAGCAGAGAGAAAGTGAAAGATACAAAGATGGACAAGGGAGAGGGGAAGAGTGAAAGATAAGTGAAAAAAGAAGAGAGATAAGGTCAGAAAGTCAGATGGAAAGGCAGGGGGACACAAGTGCGAGCCAAAGACTGTCAGGGGACAGAGATGGAGACTTCACTTGTGGAAGTTGGCATAAGGTTCCTGGGGCAAGAACTTTCCTGCTGTCTTCTTGCCCCTTGATACCGTGGGACTTGAATTCCAAGTCCTGGTCCCACCTCCTGTTCCTCCCTGCAACCTGGTCATCCCAGCCCCAACCCAGTCGTCACGAATCTGCCTCTACCCTGAAGCTAGAGCAGCCCTGCTTGCTTCTCCTCTCTCTGCTTACCTTGTCCAGCACCACCTTACTTAGCCAAGTCCACAGGGATTTTTCATTTCAAACAGAACTGTTTGCAGTGCAGAAGCATCATGGTGTCAGCCAGTCAGTGCAATAACCAGGTGTAGTTTTACAGTCGCTCCCCCTGACGGTAACAGCACTTTCATATATCTCTGGCTGAGACAGGCAATTTTCTTTCAAAGATTGTTTTTCCTGGAGTCTGTGATTTTTACCCTCGCCTCCAACCTCTGGGATATTAAAGCGGGGTCAGTGGCTTTTGGCAGGCTGACCGATTTGTGGTCATTCCTCAGCTCCTCTGTTCACCCTCCCTCTGTTGCTCCATCTCCAATCTTGGCATCCCTCTGCCTCTGTACCCCATCAAATTAGAGGTGCCAGAGGAAGTGGCTCCTGTGGTCTTCCATACTGAGAAGTTTTGTCAGCTGTCTAACCTTAGGAGTTGAGGTTGAGTGGGGTGATGTTGGGGATCCAAGAGAGGATTCACCTTCTAAGCCTGACCCCTGTTCTCCATGTCCCCTGTCCCACCCCCATGTTGTTCTGAGATGGACCTGTCAGTTCCTTTCCACGGAAGTAGTGTAGCTTATTTTCCGGGAGGGAAAACTTTAAAAAATGGGTGAATAGAACTAAGGTTTGGGCTTCCCTGGTGGCTTCCCCCACCTGCCGATGCAGGGGACACGGGTTCGAGCCATGGTCCAGGAAGATCCCACATGCCACGGAGCAACTAAACCCGTGTGCTACAACTACTGAGCCCTCGTGCCACACCTACTGAAGCCCGTGTGCCTAGAGCCCGTGCTCCGCAACAAGAGAAGCCGCCGTAATGAGAAGCCCGCGCACCGCAATGAAGAGTAGACCCCGCTCGTCGCAACTAGAAAAAGCCCGCATGCAGCAACAAAGACCCAATGCAGCCAAATAACTAAATAAATAAATACATTAAAAAAAAAAAAAGAAAGAAGCAACCTTAAAAAAAAAAACAGACTCTGTGATTCTGCTCTTGCTGCCAAGACAGTCTCTTCCATGGTTTGCTGGTATGGGACTTGCAAGCTAGCAAAATCCCTTCCCTATCTCACCCAGGTAGGGCTATTTTCTTGGAAGAAGGGTCTGCACCTGCCTTTGGGGTTGCTCATTTTAGGATTTCTCTGTTCCCTTCTTGGGCACGTGGCTAAATCCTTCTGAAGTCTAACTCCTGTTCCTCTTGCTTTTCTAACAGATCGAATCCTCCTGAAAAACAACAAGACACAACACACTGCCCCTCCTCATTCATACCATCCTTTGTTTTTATTACATAAAAGTAAGTGGAGCTATAAGATGTGACTGGCCTGGATCCCAGCTTCATAAAACAAAACTAACACCCTCTTTATCAAGGGGCTGAGGCATCCAGAGAAGATTTCTTAGGCCATTTTGCTGTCACGTAAATGGGAATCAATATTCAATAAGCCCTTGATGCACTACACTAGCAGTTCACTTAATACTGGCTTCCAGTACAGTAAGTGGCGTTGATATAGGGAGGGCTTGTTTGTAAAATAACACTGCAGCCCTCACCTTCTGGGTATTGGATCTGCCTTCCCCTAGGAGAGAAGATTCAAGACTGAGTGAACAGGAGCGTCGTTTTACCAATCTTGCTGCCTCAGGACAGACTCTCTTATAATCTAGCTTGGAAACGAGGATGGAGTCTATGCTTTTAAAGCTAACCAGTCTCAGAGATCCTAGAGGTTAATAGGCCCACATTTCTATTAGGAAGTTTGCCACTGTGCCTGGCCTGATTGCCTTGCCCCCGCTTCAATAAATTAGTCAAATTGAAAACTAATTGAAGGATAGAATTGATTCCACCACTAACATATGAGAGTAGACCCTCTGGTGCCCTCAGAGCCTGCAGTGACTAGTAATAATATCTCATTTTCCCTCAGCCCCTGTGTTTGCTGTAGGGAAAGATTGCTGGCTGGCTGGCCCCCTGGTGGATGCATGGTAGTTCTGGATTTCTCTGTGTACAGTGTGAGGATTTGGTAGGAAACAGACCATTTAAATATGAACAATCATTTAGTTTCCATTTTAGGACATCTTTTTAGGGAATTTGTGACGTTGGGCTTGCTTCCCTCCCACAGCTCGAAGTAAGCATGTGCTAGGGAAGAGCAATCTAATGTCTGCTTAAATAACACAGATTAAATACGTGTTGTGCAAAAACTTTGTATAAAACATTTCAGAGCCAAATGGATTTTTGAAAGTTTATGAAACATTTTTGGATTGTCTGGGCCGTTGTTCTCCATTCCCAGGGTTCATAGGGTATAGGAATTCACAATTTGGGGTGAACGTGGGAACTTACAGAGAGATTTATACTGCCTTATAGTCCTGGCTCTTTCTTATCTCATTTAGGGGGTTTGACAGTTCGGAGGAAGCTGGGGACAGAAGACGTTTCCATTCACTACTATTTGGGGACGCACTGGAGGAGGTCAGACTCGCTGTCTGCAGTGACCCCGTAATTGTCCCTACAGGAGAGGTGTCCTGGCTTACATCTCATAGGGCCATTTTAGACCAGGCTGTTAGGAAGTTTCCATCCTGTTGCAGGTGGTTTTACTGAATCTAAAGCAAAAGGCTGGCACCTGGCCTCTCTGCTTGGGCACAGATAGCAGGAGAGAGCTGTCCTGCAGTGTTTGCTCCTATTAAGTTGTTTTTATGGGGCGAGCCATCCAAGGTTATTGAGTAATGGGTGCATGTTTTGAAGAAGAGAAATAAATAAACTCAGGCAGGTTTCTTCTCTTCAGGTTCCTCACTTGGTGCAGCCTAGTATTCTTGGGAAGAGACCAGCAAAGAATACTCAGGAATGCTGAGTTTAGAAGGGGCTCAGGGATTTGATAACTTGGCTTGGGGCTTTTATAACCAGTTTCTGGATTACCTAAATGGAGAAGGGTGCTCGCTCTTCTCCATTTCTGAATAAGAAGAAAAGAGTTTTTTTTTTTTTTTTTTTTTGCGGTACGCAGGCCTCTCACTGTTGTGGCCTCTCCCGTTGCGGAGCACAGGCTCCAGACGCGCAGGCTCAGCGACCATGGCTCACGGGCCCAGCCGCTCCACGGCACGTGGGATCTTCCTGGACCGGGGCACGAACCTGTGTCCCCTGCAACAGCAGGCAGACTCCCAACCACTGCGCCACCAGGGAAGTCCCGAAAAGAGATTTTTTAAAGTTGGAGGAGCTGAGGTTAACCTGAGCCCAGGACTTCCTGAGAGTAAGCACAACATGACCGACTCATTCTGTTTTAAGTCCCTTCTGTCCTCCTCCCAGGCCTTGTTTTCTGCCGCCGTGTGTCGGGCGTGGGAGCCAAGTGTGGTTCTGACATCTCTCACCTCATCAATTTCCAGGGTTGACTGGATGGGTGTCCCAGCTTTCCTCTCCTTTTCATGCACGTTCCTCTTGAAGCTGCATATTAAAAAAAATAAAGTCAGGAAGTGCTTTTCTTTAGTTAGTAGTTCTATCTTTGGTTAGACAAGAGCAGTCTTCCCTGCTAAACCTCCTAACAAGCTCCCTTGTTTTAGTGAGCTCTGCACAGCGGGTGAGGCCAGACCAAGAAGATGGACTATAGAGCAAAGTTTCCAGGGGGTGGAACTCTTAGGGGATGGTGAGCGCTCAAATGACTTTCCCAGGGAAAGAGGTTATGAGTGACACTTACAGCTTTCACCACTCTGAGATGGTTGGGCTTCTCCCAGCAAAGGGATACATGGCCAGATGTTGTCTTGAAGAGTCCTACCATGCCAGATGCTAGCCTTTTGTGGTCTGCTTTGTACTGGGAATGGACCAGTTATCATGGAGCAATAGCATCCTCCACAGAAGGTATTACCGATGACCAAGCCCCTCTTTGCCTCTGGTTAAACTCCCAATCGTTTGGTGCCTCTGGCGGTCCATTCTTGCCACAACTTGAGTTCTGGCATCAGAGCTCCTCCATGCAACAGTTGATGACATCTCTTGGCCTCCCGCATCCATTCAGCAATGCCTCCCGCCCGCACCCCAACTCCTCTGCCTGCTGTCCCAGCCTGTAACCCTGGCCTCATTTCCTCCTACCTCTCACACCATTCTAAGACCTCTTGCCTCAACCTGTGCTTGGGCTCCTTTCTTTGGAGCCCCTCTCATTCCTTTGGACAGCCCTCTCCTCTCTGATCCAGGGTCTGCCCTGAACATTTGTACTTTCCCCAAGATGTTCAGGAAGAAGAGGACTCCCCAGAGAGGAGGGTGGCCCCAGGTGGATCCTTGAGGTTGCCCCCAGCTCCTTAGTGGGGTGGATTTCATGCCTGGGTTGTGTGTTTTTTGTCTGTCTCAAACTTTGCAGCGCCTGAGGCAATGGCTCTGTCTTTGCAGGCTCAGGGAAGCCTTGGCAGCCACCAAATAATAAATAACACCCTGGTAACACCACCTGCAACTTGCTAATGAGTGTCTTTTCCCTGCCTCCCTCACCTCTTGGAAGTTGGGGATGGGAACCCCTGATTTCTGGGCAAATAGATGCTTTCTCCTTTTTCTTGCTTGGGAGAGTTGAGGTTGGAGGGTGGGGGCAGGTCCTTTTTAGGGGCGAAAGAATACAGAAATGACCTTGAGGAATATACTAAATAAAAACAGAAGATACTTCTAGTATTTATTCTGACTGCAGAGTTTTGGAGAGATGGAAACCTTTAGAACAGGACAACAGGTCTGGGGCTCTTTGGATTTCTTGGGGTCTTCTGGGCTTTGGTTTCCAGAGGCAAGCTGGTACTTACCTGACCCCATCCCTTCCCTCAAGGAATGTTAAGACCCTAAGTCCTTGGTTCTTTAAGTTTGATGCTCAGGAAGTCATGTTCTTCCAAGTCCATAGGTTAGGCCACTGAGTGCATCTACTCTTTTCGTTTTGGAGTATGAAAGTTAGCACACTAAAAGCAGTTGTCTTAAAGGTACTTATGCCTGAAATTCCAACAGTTGCCACCAGGTGAATCCGTGGTGATTTGGTTTTGGGTCATCTCAAGAGGGCAAGACAGGCTTGCTGTCTTGCTCATTTGTGCGTTTTCAAATTGTTACCAAAAATGCCATTATTTTGAAGTATATTTTTGGATTAGATTTGACTCTATTCAAAACCACATATGTCATCAGGTAAAAGCCCTTTAAACTTTTGTTGTGGTAGTTGTAATAGAAAAAGGGAGCGATGAAGGATATGATTTTCTGAGATTGTCCAAATGGTCCATGGTATTACTTTGTGGTCCATTTTTCTAAAGGCAGGTTTTTGCGGTCTGTATCAGAAACAGCCATTCAAAATGATTTTGGATTCACTTCAGTATAGTAATCTCTGTGGAACTGAGGAGGCAGGTTGGGATGTTTTCATTTACCTGATCCATGTAGCTCTTGGCATGGTACTATGGAGGCTCTCAAGCGGGGCAGGATAGCAGGATTGGTGGTAAACAGAAATCACATTCTGATCTACGCATTATGGGTGTCGAGTTCAGTGGATGACAACTCCCCGTTCAAAGTCTGAATTCAGGCTTTGTGTATAGGGCACTTCTATAGAAAAATGGATTTTACCTCCTTTGATACCAGGGAAATGAAGACTAACCCTTCCCTGCTTTGCCACCCAGTGTCCCGCCAAAGGCTTGAGTTTCCCAGAACCATCCTCTTCAGGGCCCCTCTTGATTCAGGGAGTGTTTCTTTTAAGAGATGTTTCCCTCATTTCTGCTTCTCTCTTCCAAAACTACCCTTGCCCATGCCCACTCCCCTGTGCCTCCCACCAGTTCTTGGGGTATAAACAGTCCTGTCTGATATTTGGGGTAGATGAGCTCTGTGTTGGCTTCATTCTGCATGACCCGGCTTGTAGACAGCTGAGGGAGGAGCTAGCCTCCTTTTCATTCCTCTGGAGTTGGGACTGAGACCTGGGCCAAGGAGACTCATTTTCCCACGTGTAGGAAGCTGGTGGGCCCCCCTCCTCTGCACCATTTGGCTCCCTAGGTTCTCTGAGTCACCCCCTGACCCTGACCGTCTGTAGCAAGGGCTCAGACCCGTTGGGCCAACCTCATCCAAGAGGGCTTAATGAGCACCTGGCAGCTAAGAGCTTTGAGATCTTTCAGATGGAAAGGCTGCCGGTGGTTCGGGGGTTATTATTGTCTGGGTGGTGGCGGTAGCAATTACTTGAGATGATCAGGACATCCAGTTCCCTTGTCCCTCAAGGGAGTGCCAGGCTCTCGGAGGAATGGCAAACTGCCTTGCTTTATCTGCCTTGGATTCTGATGGGTATCAGCTAGGTTCCTTTTACCACCTGCCATCTTCCCTCTGGAGCTGGACAGGTAACACTGCATGAGCTCAGTAAACTCTGAAATGCTCATTTTCCAGGAGGTGAAGCAGTTCTGAGGAGTGTAGAGTGACGGGATCCAGACGACTCCTTTCCAGCTTCTGTGTCTCTAGAGGGCCTGGATGTGCAGGAGCATTCAGACTTTAGGGATGGAGGATAACCAGCTCTCTGGCCTCGTCTCTAGGACTGAAAGGGGAGGGGAGTGATTGGTTCAAGGGAGCTGAGATAACCAGCTCTGTGGGTAGGCAGAAGAAGAAAAGGAAATGGGTTTGGACTACAGCTGCCCAGGAGTGATGTTAGGTTTATAGGAGAGAGAGGAAAGATGTCACACAAGGAAAGTAGCAGAGGCACCTTCTCTGATGGGTTTTATTGTTTCTTAAAAAAATATTGTATTTATTTATTTGGCTGCATCTGGTCTTAGTTGCAGCACACGGGCTCTTCACTGCAGCGCGTGGGCTTCTCTCTATTTGTGGTGCGTGGGCTCAGTAGTTGTGGCATGCAGGCTCTAGAGCACACGGGCTTAGCTGCCCCGCGGCATGTGGGATCTTAGTTCCCTGACCAGGGATTGAACCCGTGTCGCCAGCATTGGAAGGTGGATTCTTAACCACTGGACACCAGGGAAGTCCCTCTGATGGATTTTAAATGAAGAGAATTTTCATCTCTGACTTGGGTGGTTGATGTGGAGGAACATTCCAGAGCTGGAAGGATACTGGGGATAAGCTTAAGGAATATTTGCTCCTAAGTGAATAAATCTACAGGCCATAGCCATGTTCTACTTTTCTGCCTGGGTGGGGTGGGGTTGATGTTCCGGGCTTTAGTTGTTGATAGGGTGGTTGATGGCGGGGTGTTTTGCAGGGTAACACAAATGGAGTTGCTGCTCAGTTGCATCTACCTGGATGGGGTGGGTAGGTGGGGAGAGCACCACAGGCAAAGGGAACCAGCCCTTATTTCCCATCTTGCCCTTGCTTACTGTGGGACAAACACCATTCCTTTACCATTTCCACGAACCCAATCTTCCTTGGGAAGGAAGAAGAGTCACAGATTTTCCTTGAAAAGTCATTTTGTCCCATCCACCCGGGAAGTTATTTTTACCTCTTGAGATATTTTCAGACTCAGGCAGGTGGATGGTTTTTTGTGTTTAAAACCTGAAATGAAGATTTCACACACTCTAACATCTTAAAAGTCTTACCCTAACCATAAATTGTCCTCTTGCCCTTGCTTTTATTTATTTATTTTTATTTATTTATTTATTTGCGGTACGTGGGCCTCTCACTGTTGCGGCCTCTCCCCTTGCGGAGCACAGGCTCCGGACGCACAGGCTCAGCGGCCATGGCTCACAGGCCCAGCCGCTCCGCGGCATGTGGGATCTTCCCGGACCGGGGCACGAACCCGTGTCCCCTGCATCGGCAGGCGGACTCTCAACCACTGCGCCACCAGGGAAGCCCTTGCCCTCGCTTTTAAAGCTGCAAATTGTGAACAGTGCCATCTTCTTCACTCACGTCTACACTGGATCAGTTATTACCCTCCTAGTGAGAGGCCCCTGGGCTTTGGCGTATACCTCTGCATTGTTTGCTGCCAAAAGTAACTTTTGTTTGAATAATACATTTTACCCACTCTGAATCAAGTGATATTCATTACAGTTATTAGGGTTCTCGAAAAGTGTTTTTAAAACGTCTCATGGCTTTGAAAAAAGGATATCACTAAGAAAGTTGTGATTAATATGGAGAAGAGAAAGGTCAGGACTGGAGGGGGAGGATAGAGGAAGTAGGGAGAAGAGAAGATGCTGACCAGTGATTTAAAGTATTGAAAACTCAAGAAAAAGAGAATACCAGCCTTTCCGGAGGCCAGAGCAGAAACAACTGGGACTTTCGACATGAAAGATTAGGATTAGATTAAAGAAAGCACTACCGAACTGGGAAATTGAATACTTCTGAGAAGGACTGTGGAACCTACTGTTCTTAGAAATCCCAAGCAAAGAAACATCGGAAGTGGGAGGGGGGAGCTAGTGCAGAAAGAGAGAATGACTGAAAGAATCCCTTGCCACCCCTCCTGAGCTGTCTTCTGCCCTCCCTTATCCGTCAGGACTGTCCAATCCCGCTGTCTGAAACAGATTTGATGACTCAACAATGGCCAATTAGGCGTTAACACATCTATCTCTGGGGCTATCTAGCCATCTTTATGGAGAACAGGCTCTTAAATCTCTGCTCATCGGGACAGCCAGAGGCTTTGCCTAAATGGTGGAAAGAGCCGTAGACATTTCTCATAATTATAATGACTTTTTACAGGGAGAGCCGTAACTCCCGCTCCATAACACCAGTATGAGGGAAGAGCCCATCACAGACTCAGTGATGCAGGGAATGGAGCCATCTGATGGCTGTCTTCCTTGGGCGGTCTGTGCTTTCTTACCATGAACAACTTTGGGGACCAAAATTCACAAAGGAGGATAAGATGCTTTCTATTCTTGGCACCCCTCTAAAGAGATGAGACGGACTGCAATCTCCAGAGGTAGACAGTGAGTGACAAAATGTTAGGAAATGAATGAGTAGTACGTAGCCTGGCCAAGCTCCAAATAGCTGTGTGCGGAGAAGGGCATTTTGGGGGTCATTAACTATGGAAGGCTTCCTGGAGGAGGCAAACATGGAGCTGAAAAGGAGAAGATCATTCTTCGAACAAATGGCCCCTGTGTAGAGGTGGGTAAGTAGGAGATGTCGAACAACTTCGGAGCATAGATTCCATTATACATCATCAAGAGCCTGGACATCTCAGTTTTCCAGTTGATTAATTAGCTCATATCCCCATCAATCTCTCTTAGAGCTCCCCTACAGCTTTTTTTTTTTTTTAACATCTTTATTGGAGTATAAGTGCTTTACAATGGTGTGTTAGTTTCTGCTGTATAACAAAGTGGATCAGCTATACATATACATATATCCCCATATCTCCTTCCTCTTGCGTCTCCCTCCCACCCTCCCTATCCCACCCCTCTAGGTGGTCACAAAGCACCGAGCTGATCTCCCTGTGCTTTGCGGCTGCTTCCCACTAGCTTTTATAAGAATTCATGACACCCTTCAAAACAGGCCTATTTTTCTATTTCACCACCCCTCTCCTTAGCCTGCCTTGTTTATGACTTTTGGGTCTATTTCCTCTTCCTCTGTAAGGTATAGGTAAGAACACTGAGCATTCATATTTTACTTCTGACCTTGATTTCCCTCAAACTATTAGATAGTCCTTTTCTCATCCTTCCAGCACTCTGTGCTCTCCTCACGACACCTAAGAAGCTCTCCTGGGCCAATAAGAGGACAGCTTGTCAAAATGCAAATTAGCCATCTCTGCCCATTTCCCAAGCCAAGTACCCCCAGAACCTTACTCTGTCTGATGTCTTTCTTTGGCTAATTGTATAACATTGATGGTCTTCAGCTTTCTTATATTCATCCTCATTAATGTGTCTTAGTCTGTGCATCCCTGACAACAGGGCCTGTGTTTGCATGTTTTGCTCCATTCCACACCCCTCATAGTGCAATTTAGAGACTGAATTAATAATACTCCAAGGTACTAGAGGTGAGCAGTTACCTAGATAATTTGAACTGTATAGACATCTTTTGTTTTTATGAAGCATGTTTAGATAATTAAAATATCCATGTGATTGCCTCTACAAGCCTTGCCTTCGGTCAAGTAAACACAATGAGATGGGTGTATCTTTTATCATAGAGATGGATCTATAATGTACTCCTAAAGGATTCTTTCTTTGGTCATAACACGGAAAAGATAAACTACTGTGTTTCTTTGATTCATCAACAAATTGCCTTACTTGTGATAGCGGATACTCTGGACAAGGGTACAAAGTGAATAAGACGAGGTGTCTACATTTTAGGCGCTTTCAGGTTGGTGGGAAGATAGACAAGTAAACCAGCATTTACAATAAAGCGTGATCAGAGCTGCGATGGAGCTGTGCACAGGATACCAGGTGAGCGCTAGACATCTAACTCAGAGGCGAGGAGGGGTTATTTACTGGCCCCGTTGGCAGAAGCGGGTGAGTGGTTGTGGTGGCAGAACACTAAGCCTAGACACTGGACAGTCTCTCTCAATTAGATAATGATTTTGTCATCTATGCGCTCATGCTTGAACAAGGACCAATTATGTGCTAGTCACTATGCTAGGTCTTATTTAAAGATGAATAAGATTGGGGCTTCCCTGGTGGTGCAGTGGTTAAGAATCCACCTGCCAATGCAGGGGACACGAATTCGAGCCCTGGTCCCGGAAGATCTCACATGTTGTGGAGCAACTAAGCCCGTGCGCCACAACTACCGAGCCTGTGCTCTAGGGCCCGCGAGCCACAGCTACTGAAGCCCGCGAGCCTAGAGCCCGTGCTCCGCAACAAGAGAAGCCATGGCGATGAGAAGCCCGCGCACCACAACGAAGAGTAGCCCCCGCTCGCTGCAACTAGAGAAAGCCAGCGCGCAGCAACGAAGACCCAACGCAGCCAAAAATAAATTTATTTAAAAAATAATAAATAAAGATGAATAAGGTTAAATTCCTGCCATCAGAAATTGTAGTTTAGAGTGGCAGATAGAAAAAGAAACATTTAAAATACAATGTGGGCTTCCCTGGTGGCACAGTGGTTGATAGTCCGCCTGCCGATGCAGGGGACACGGATTCGTGCCCCGGTCCGGGAAGATCCCACATGCCGCAGAGCGGCTGGGCCCGTGAGCCATGGCCGCTGAGCCTGAGCGTCCGGAGCCTGTGCTCCGCAACGGGAGAGGCCACAACAGTGAGAGGCCCGCGTACCGCAAAAAAAAAAAGAAGAAAATAAATAAATAAATAAATAAAATACAACGTGTTAAGGCCTGAGGTAGAAGCATGGGAAAGCTGACAATTCCTCAGTGAAAACCAGTGGAAATGTTATGCTGTTTAGAATGCTTAGAAGGGGAAAAACGGAGGGCAATTTCAATGACTTACCCTCTTACTCCTTTGAAGCCTGTGAATAGGTTGATTCAAATTCCACTGTGCAGTTTATTTATCATCTGGAATCCCAGCAGTTGAAAGATCCGGAATATATCAAACTTCCCAGGTCTCTGTCTGGGCACCCTTTTTAGTTCAGGAAGCAATTAGTCTGAGAGAGACAGAAGAGAGAGTGTAGGAGCAGAATATATATCCTTTTAAAATAATTTAGTAACAACCCTAGGTAAGTGACCAATAATTTATAGAGTCTATTCGTTTTATAGAGATATTTCCTTGCTGCTCAACCAGCAAGCTTGCCGGGTTTAGAGGATTAATCTTTGACATAGTAAATATGCTCAAGTTGTAATTCAGTAGCAGGGATAAAGGGAACTTAGACTTGTATTGTATAAGGGAAAAATATTAGACGGATTTGTCCAGGAGCTGCCATGGTAGTCCTCATTGTCTCTTGTACCTTAGCATCCCGAGTTTCAGAACTGCAAGGGACCCTTTAATCCAGTGTCCTTACTTTACAGATGAGAAGACTAAGACTTATGGTACGTGAGATGGTAACAGATCCAGGACTGGAACTCATGTCTCTTGAGTCACACTTCAAGACATTTAATACTACACTTTGCTACTTCATGTCACATTCAAACTCTAGCTTTACTAGAAAGACTCCCCTATCAATGTCCTTCCACTCGGTTCTTTTCTGTCCCTCCCTATTGTCAACTTTAGCTAAACCCAGCTGCTTCCTGGCCTCCTATCTGTACTACATGTTTTCTGGCTTCTGAAACATCCCTTAAGCACTTCGATCCCCAGACTAGGATACCTTCACTTTTCTCTCCCCTCTGTTCCCTTCTTCTTCTCCAACCAAGCTTCACACTTCCTCTTCCAGGAAGCCTTCCCGAAGTCACCTCTTCTGTCTTTTTAAAAATTTTTATTTTATTTTTTGGCCACACCGTGCGGCATGTGGGATCTTAGTTCCCTGACCAGGGATCGAACCCACGCCCCCTGCATTGGAAGCATGGAGTCTTAACCACTGGACTGCCAGGGAAGTCCACCTCTTCTGTCTTCGAATGCTTCTTGGCTCTCCATCTTTTTAGCCCAGCTGTTTGTTTTGCACTTGCTGCTTTGTTGCTTAATAAACATTCTGAAGTCAGCTTCTAGATCTTTAGGTTCTGTCAATTTACTTAGATTAGGAGCTTCCTAATAGCAAGGCCTGGAACATATAGGGGGAATTTTATACTGTTGCCTTACTACCTGAGTTTGGATAGGCTTAAGAAAGTTAAAGTCACTTCTGTAATTGGGGAAAGGAAAGAAGATAAGAAGACTGACTTAGAGATAGGTGGGTATGGTTATCCTGCTTTGAGCCTGGGGCACATTTGAAATGACTTCTTAACGTTATTTCCAGTCCTGGGATTCTGTAACCGCATGAACCAACTTGGATGTGCTATAGCCTTAACCTGATGCTGTCACCAATTTGTAGCCTGTGTTAAATGAGACAGCACCCTGCAAGTAGTAGGTGGAAGATTGGCATATCCACTGCATGCTATGAAAAAAAAAATAGCTGGCGAAAGGACTTTCCTCTGCGGAAGGCATCGTTAGGCGGAGCACCTGGCTGCCCAGCGGATGACCTTGGTTGCTGCCTGGAGGTCTCTACCCCAGGGAAGGGAGGCCCTGAGAGCCATTTTGACCCAAGTTCAAATTCCCTAGAACAGACAAGCTGATCTCTTGCTCCAAGGCCCAGTCAAAGAGGCTCCAGTGTGTTTATTGACTCTTGCGTGTCCCTGTCCTGGAGAACAAACAGCTCAACCTGACTCATTCCCTCCACCAACTGTACCCAGTTCATTGCTGGGATCTGCCAGGAAAAATCCCTCAGACCCTATGGAAATAAGGGAGCCAATGGCTATGGGTGTCTGGTTATAGATTCCTACTCCCCTTTCCCATAGAACATTAATTTTCCCTGGAGGTGCGGGAGACAAGTGGTAACTTCGAATTCACTTGGCTTGGGCTCTCTCCATTGCTTGAGGCAAAGCAGCTTGCTTCACTGATTTATGCCTGCTATCCGTGTGGCTCTTGCTTCTCGTGATGGGGGCTTGCTGACTTTAGCTCTGGAAGATGCTGATACTTCCATCTTCTAACTAAATGATTGGAAATCCCCCTTTTATAGCATCTAATAATAATAATAATAACGCAGTTTTTTCTCCTTTTCCACCATTGGAAGAACTTTGTTTCTGAACCCTAACTATCTCCTTTCATTAAGTCTTTGATGGATTATTCCTTTCTCTTGGAACACCCTTCCACTGATGCTGAAAACTCGGCCTCTGTGCACCGGTGCCAAATCGAATCTCGGAGACAGAGTTTTGGGTGAAGTAGAAAAGAATAACTTTCCTGCTTGGTCAGGTGCAGGGGGACACAGCCGGTTCCTGCCCTCAAAAGCTGTGTGTCCCACCAGGAGGATTTGGTAAGGAGTTTTATAGCAATGGTTCAAGGGCAGGGTTGCTCATAAGGTTAGGGTGTGTGCAGGGCCTGCTCTCCTTTAATCTGGTCTCAGGTAACCTCTTGATGAGTTTCTCTGGTTCCTTTAATCTGGTCTCAGATGGTCATCTCTGGAATGAAGAATGCTGATGTCTTCCATTTGTTGAGGGTTTTAGTCCTACAAAGAACTTAAAAATACTGTTATGTGTATCTCCTGAGGCAGAACCAGGACCCTGCCCCAAGGCTGCACTATTGTTTCTTAGCTGCTCCTCCCTTGTCTCTGCATCCCCTCCCTTCCCTGATGAGCAGTTTTTAAAATCTGCCCTTTGGGACTCAGGGAAGGTCATGGAGGCTGGAGTCTGTTCCTTACAAACAAGGAACGGGAGACACGGAAAGGCTTCTGTGCCCAGGAGCTGCACAGGGTCCTGCTTGGTTTTACCACCGTGCTTTTCATTGAACCCTGCTTCACATTTTCCTCCATAGAGGAGGAGGCAGTCTTAAGCTCATATTTGTGCTGCATTCTCTCTTTTTTAGAAGAAACTCAACTCAGGCCCTCCCCATTGTTGTGTTTAGAGGAGTGCTGTGTTTCCTAAACCGTGTAATCATCAAAACAGTCCCACGTGATGTTAATAGGAATTTATTTAAAAAGTATTACATGATCAGGTCAGTTTACGAAACACTGGGCAAAATTCTTAAACTGCAGGACTTCTCAGAACCTTTAACGTATTGATATTCATTTTGAATGTCTAAGAGGGGACATAATATGCGATATTATTAGACCACAGAACCCTTTTTAAAGAACAATGTTTTGTCTATTTGGGGGACGTTAATATTTCATGAACTTCAGTTTGGGAAATGCTGATGTAGTGGAAGGAATATTGGACTAAGTGACAGGAACCTGGCATTGCACCTCTTTCTAGGTGACTCTGGGTAAGTCACTTCCCCTCTCCTTTACTGGGAAAATGAGGAATCTGAATTAAATGATCCCTCAATCCTCTCCTGGCTCTGACATTATATAATTTTTCCCTTATTATTCTGTTTCTTTCTTAATGTTTGTTTCTACCATTAGTCTGTGAATGCCTAAGATCAGTGTTACATCTCTTATTCTGTGTGTCTTCCTGAAACATCTAAGACAGGGTCCATCCCAAGATAAAGGGGGGATAGAATGAAAATACCCTACAAGTGCTGGCCACTGTACAAAGACATCCATAGGTAGGCCCAATCTCCCAAGAATCAAAAACTCAGAATCTAAGATAGATATCCTGACATACCCATAAAGGACACGCAAATAATGGAATAAGACATTAAACCAATAGGTGACTAAAGAGAGCTGGAATAAATGCATTTTAGACATTAGAGGAAAGGAAAGCTATTCATGGAAAGAAAACATGGTTGTTCCATAAGCAGCTGTATGTCTTAAGGGACAGCTCTGAGAAGGCTCCTTGGAAGAGAGGAGCACTGATATCAAGCGAGGGAAGAGGATATTCTCTGCTGATGGGGTGGTTGCAGAGAGCAGATATCCCTGGTTTATGGGGCAACCTACTTGGCTGAAAATTCAAGGAGAACAGAAGAACGCTGATCTGGGAAATGTGATGGGATGGACCTCGTGCTGAGAGTCAATGAGGGAGAAGAAGAACTTTATCTGGAGCACCTGGAAAAGTAGGTCAACACACATTTCACTGGGGAGGTTGAAATCCCAGGGTGCTTGGACAAGACACGCACATATGTGGATGGCCTTGGAGACAGACAGATTCCCCAGTGGGTGGCCCAAACCTCTTGCTTTCTCTTGCATTGGGTGTGATGAGCTTGAGCCCTAGCTTAAGTGTGTTCCTCTGGGCACTCTCACTCAAGAGAACAGAAGAGTGATGAGGGAGACGCTTATCTTTATAGCTTTTCTTATTTGACTTATATTCTGTTTGTGTGTGTGTGTAGTCTGTATGCACCTATGTGTGTGAATGTGTGTTTATATGAATAAGTGTGCACTTGCCCATATTTGTGGAAACATGGCCATGTTTTATGTGTATATACCGGTTTGCAAAGTGTTTATATGCCTATCTATGGCTGTGTCTGTTGTAAAAGGATTTTACAATACAATTTTATAAGTGTGTAAAATGGTGTATACACTACATGTGTATTTGGAGAGTGGTCTGTTTTATATATATGAGGCATATATTCACATATATATTTTATATATGAACATTTATATGTATTTATATGTCTGTATCTTAGGCTATATCTGTATGAGTTACTTATTTTTACATTTCTTTGTCTTTGGAGGTGGGTTTGTTTTAGTAATTCACTAAGTATTTATTGAGAGCCTGCTATGTACAAGGTACATGTCTATGTATATATATGGGGTGTGTCTCCTTTTGTAGGTATGTATGGAAAGTGCACATACACTTAGGTATATGTCACGAGTTTGAAATGTCTATGTGTATCCTAATTTTCTCATCTTATCTAATTTTTAAATCTTGCATTGCAGATTCTTGTAAGCTCCCCCAAATCTTTTTGGAAAAAGCAGGAGATAACTAACTCGATGTAGCATAAGCATTTCACGTGGGTATGTCCACATGGAGTGACATTATGCGTTGTTCATCATCCATCTGGGATCTCCTCCTGGGCCTTTGTGCCTTCTCACACTAGGCACTTCTTGCTCCTGTAAAGCTTGGGAAACTACCTAAAACACTCATTCACCACTATGAATAATTAGGCTGCCTCCCCTTCCCGGTCTGTCGAACCAGGAAGTAAAGAGAACAGATAGTCAACAACAGGTATTAAGCTCTAGCTATTTGAGAAGATTTTTTTCTTTTCTTTGTCCTTCTGCCTGGCTTCATTTTTTCTGTCGTTCAACCAGTTCTCCTAATCCCTTGAAAGAGAGGCACAAGATTTTCTTTTCCTCCCAAGAAACCAGAGCAAAAGAGATTTTGCTCCAAGGGAATCTGCTCCTATATAATGGGGTTTGCAATAATGTTCCTTCATTAAGATAGAATCTCCGTAGAATGAAAGAGGCCTCTGCTCTTCGTGGAAAGAGTTGTTTTCTGTTGGAGGTGGGTGGGTAGGTGGGGGTATTAGATAAACCTGTTTTTTAAAGAAGTACCTCTGCAGCAAGGAAATATGTTATTATTGTAATTGATGCTAATTATACTTATTACTATAATAACCATTTCGTTGTAACAAATGATGTAATCCTCTTTATTTCTGTTGCTGCCAGAGGCGAGTGGTGTGTCTACAGCAAGAGGGGATTGGTGAGGAGGTGCAAGCAGCCCAGTGACAGCGAAGCAGCTTGGGCTGGTGAATGGCTTTGCTGCTCAGGGGCTGGGGGATGCAGGCAGAAGATAGCTAGATTGTTTTACTACCCAACTTCTCTTTGGAACTTCCCATTTTAGGCCCTTTCTTATAAGTATTTAATTATTCAGTCAGACTTTCATTTATTCACTCAACAAACATTCATGTAGTACCTGCTATGTTTCTTACGTTAGAGTCAAACCTAGTGATATAAAGTAAATAAGACAGGATCTTTACTGCTGAGAAGCTCGGAGTCCAGTGGTGCAGACTGGCAGGCAAAGACTGTTCTCAATGCACTAGGATAAGTGAGCTATAGGGAAGCGTATTTAAAGTGCTATGTGTATGGAAGCTCAAAAAGCTGAGGTTTCTGGAGGAATGCTAGGAGTTTGCGGCACAGAGAAGGGGAGTTGGTCATTCCAGGGACAGGGAACTATTAAAAGTATAAACGCATGATGAAACCTGTTTGTTTTGTAGTATTAATATCAATAATAATAGTGGTTAATATTACTTCATATCAGGCACACGCATTTGCATGTTTTGATTCATTTAATCTTTACAACAAGGCTATGAGGTAGGACTGTTGTGAAGATGAAGTGAACCAATAGGTGACAAGTGCTTAGAATAGTACTTAATATGGAGTCATATTAGCTATTTTTATTCTTGTCTCATTATTGCTATTCCTATTTAACAGATGCAAAAACTGAGGCTTGCGTAGAGTAACTTGCCCAATTTCACATATATAGTGAGCAATAAAGCATGGGTTTGAAACTCAGTTCTGAATAGAGTGCCAGTCTTTAACCACTCTTGTAATTAAGGTGTAGGGTACACACTAGAGAGAGGTGATAATTTGTAATGGAACTGCCGAATAGTTTGGGGCTAAAGTGTGAATAGTCTTATGTACCATTAGGGGTTTCCAAACAGAGGAGTAACAAGATCAGATCTGTGTTTTATTTATTTCTTTATTTAATTTATTTATTTTTGGCTGCGTTGGGTCTTCGTTGCTGTGCACGGGCTTTCTCTAGTTGCGGTGAGCGGGGGCTACTCTTCGTTGCAGTGCGCGGGTTTCTCATTGCGGTGGCTTCTCTCGTTGCAGAGCATGGGCTTTAGGTGCGCGGGCTTCAGTAGTTGTGGCTCACGGGCTCTAGAGCGCAGGCTCAGTAGCTGTTGCGCACGGGCTTAGTTGCTCCACGGCATGTGGGATCTTCCCAGACCAGGGCTCGAACCCGTGTCCCCTGCATTGGCAGGTGGATTCTTAACCACTGGGCCACCAGGGAAGTCCCCAGGTCTGTGTTTTAGAAAGACAATTCCAGAACCATTTTTGAGAGCAATCCTAGCTGCTGGTCTCTACCAAGAGGCCCAGTTTCTCCAAACAAAACCAAGAAACACAGCCAAGGCTCCAAAGATCTCTTTGAGAACATCCCGACTCCTGCTACCACACCTATGAAACTTGCCTTTGCTCCTGCCTGGCAAATATCTGCTTCTGGGGGCACTTACTCTAAGGAGGAAGTCCTTAAGAGTGTTGATCAAGGGCTTCCCTCGTGGCGCAGTGGTTAAGAATCCGCCTGCCAATGCAGGGGCATGGGTTAGAGCCCTGCTCCGGGAAGAGCTCACATGCCGCGGAGCAACTAAGTCAGTGCGCCACAACTACTGAGCCTGCACTCTAGAGCCCGCGAGCCACAACTACTGAGCCCACGTGCCACAACTACTGAAGCCCGCGCGTAACCCCTACTCACTGCAACTAGAGAAAGCCAGCGGGCAGCAACAAAGACCCAACACAGCCAAAAATAAATAAGTAAATAAAATAAATTTTTAAAAAAGAGTGTTGATCAAAATCATAGCAATTATAATAACCTAAATGGGAAAAGAACTTAAAAAAGAATAGATACATGTATATGTATAACTGAATCACTTTGCTGTACACCTGAAACTAACACAACATTGTTTTTTAAAAAATATTTATTTATTATTCATTTATTATTATTATTTTTTTTTAATTTAGGCTGTGCCGGTCTTAATTGCGGCACGAGGGATCTTCATCACAGCATGTGGACTCTTGGCTGTGGCATGCAGGCTTCTTAGCTGCGGCATGCAGACTTCTTAGTTGTGGCATGCATGTGGGATCCAGTTCCTGACCAGGGATCGAACCCAGGCCCCCTGCATTGGGAGCTCGGAGTCTTACCCACTGAACCATCAGGGAAGTCCCTAACACAACATTGTTAATCAACTATACTCCGATATAAAATAAAAATTAAGAAAAAAAACAGTCTTTAAAAGAAAAAAGAAGGAAGGACAATTCCAGAAAACTGGGACAACGTGGACAACTGGCCTCTGAGAAGGCTAGTCTTGCTCTCAGTGTGTCCTGCTCAGCAGTTGATACAGTCAACGAGAGCCGCACTACTGCTTTAGTTGACTGCAGGACGTGGGAGAAAAAAGAGTGGGGGAAACTCTCAGGTTAATAAGATCTGGGGGGAGAGCCAAACCAAATTTCCGAGCCCTCATAATTGGGTTGTCTAAATGGGCCACAGTATATAATATCTATAGGCCTTCACTTCCATCAGTGTTAGTAGAAATTTCAAATTTCCCTAATTTCGGGGCTGGGGCCTTGTCTGTCTTGTTCACCACTATCTCTAGGACCCAGCAGAGGGCCTGCCAATAGTATATCCATCATGTGGATGATTTTTCACTCTTCTGGGGCTCTGGGTACCTCAAGCTTGGCCTAGCCCTCCCACAATTGAATTTTTTTTATTATTAATCAAAAAAGTTATTCCTCCTATAATCAGTGCCCTCTCTTCACCCCATCACACACACAGACATGTATTCCTCCACCTTCTCCTAACCTGTCCCCATAAGTTCAGCCAGTTCCCCTTAGTGGAGTTTGAGGAGTACATCAAAGAGGATAATAATGATGGCTAACATTGATTGTGTGCTTACCAAGTGAGAGGCAGAACCCTAAGCACTTTACATGTGTTGACTAAGGTCTCACAACAACTATGAGGAGATACTGTTATTATCCCAACTTTATAGGTGAGGAAACTGAGCTATGAAGAAGTCAAATAACTTGCCCAAGGTCGCACAGCTGTTAAGTAGTGTAACCTCATCCAATACACCAGTGCCTCGCAAACATTAATAAGCATACAGACCACCTGGGGCCTTAATAAAATGCTCATTCTGATTCAGTGAATCTAATGATGGGGTCCAACATTCTGCAACATTCTTTTTTTTTTTAAATTTATTTATTTTATTTATTTAATTTTGGCTGCGATGGGTTTTCGTTGTTGTGCGCATGCTTTCTCTAGTTGCAGTGAGCGGTGGCTACTCTTTGTTGCAGTGTGCAGGCTTCTCATTGTGGTGGTTTCTCTTGTTGCAGAGCACGGGCTCTAGGCATGTGGGCTTCAGTAGTTGTGGCACGTGGGCTTCAGTAGTTGTGGCCCACAGGCTCTAGAGCGCAGGCTCAGTAGTTGTGGTGCACGGGCTTAGTTGATCCGTGGCATGTGGGACCTTCCTGGACCAGGGCTCAAACCCATGTCCCCTGCATTGGCAGGCGGATTCTTAACCACTGCGCCACCAGGGAAGCTCCTGCAACATTCTTTAATAAGCTCCCATGTGATGCTGATGCTGTTGGTTCATGGACCACAGTGCGAGGAGTAAGGCTCTACACTTTGTTCACTGCGTCTCCATGTCAACCATTTTCAGACTCACATTGTCACGAGCTGTCAGAGTTGTTTCCTGAACAGACAGGACATTTGTTTAAAACAGTTCTGTGAACCATACGAGTCAGCTTCATCCTGGAAGAAAAAGGAGAGTTGGCACTTGGCTGATTGTGTTGACACGTCTTGGTGATTGATGCTTCTGCCAAGAACTGAGCCTAAGTGACGAGAGGGTGGCTTTAGACTTCCTGGGTGCAGGCCCTGCTTACTGGAGGCTCTGGGCATGTCTACTGACTGATGGCCACTGGTGGAGTCATCTCCATCCCTATCTATTCCATTGCGGCCACTAGTTGAATTAGACCGAGGGTTTATGGTGAAAGTGACCCAGCCTCAAGGCTTCTGCTGTAGTCTGTTGACTAGCTGTGTCTCTAGAAGTGCCCAAGCCCAGATGTCTGGAATTCTTCCTTGTTAGCCCCTTCCAAATGCAGAATTTAATAAGAGAAGGCAGGAAGGTATGGGAGAAAAGAGTAGATCAATAAATTTATTAACAAGTATTTATTGAGGCCCTGATATTAAAAAGCGGTGATTTTGCCCTAACCCCCCAGGCCTCAGATTAGCTGCAGGAGTAGTGTTGTCAACTCTCATTCAATATCTTTTCCTAATCAAGGCCACCTTCTCCTTCATTTCCCGGCGAGGTGTACTTATGAGACACACTTCCTAAGACAATTCTGAAGGCAGAGACACATTTTTGGAAGATTAAAAAAAAAATGCTGCATTAAGAAGTCCAAAAGACATTATTTAATTTTTCTGTTGACTTGGTGAGAGCCACGTTACAGCTCTCCTGCCTTAGCCCGGATAACTGGGAGTTGACTATAGCCATTTAGGTGGGAAACTGGACCTCTAAGTTCTCCTATAACTTTAAGATTCTCTGATTTCATTCCAGTCAGCTTGGGGGCCTCTGATGCTCCAGTGAAGCAGTTAAGACCCCCACAGGCAATATTAACTCCAGGTAGGTTTTCTCTTGGAAAAACCTTAGGCCACTCAGCTCTTGGAGAGTTGGAACTCACAGAGGGGGAAGCAGAGATCCTAGTGTTGAGGGATTTCTCCCATTCTTTCCATTCCTTCCTGTCCCCAGGGCTCTCCTTACAGTCCAGAAGAGCACCAGGCATCTGTCTGATTGTTCAGCTTTCAGACCCTTCTTCGATTTTTCCTATTGAAATAAAAATTTAAAACTAGGTTACTAGTTCTTTAAACAAACATTTTAAAGTGCCTATTATCAATAACACATAGGGCTGGTTGCTATGGACTATAAAAAATGAATGAGAGGGGCTTCCCTGGTGGCACAGTGGTTAAGAATCCACCTGCCAATGCAGGGGACACGGGTTCAAGCCCTGGTCTGGGAAGATTCCACATGCCGCAGAGCAAACAAACCCGTGCGCCACAACTACTGAGCCTGCGCTCTAGAGCCCGTGAGCCACAACTACAGAGCCCGCGTGCCACAACTACTGAAGCCCACGTGCCTAGAGTCTGTGCTCCGCAACAAGAGAAGCCACCGCAATGAGAAGCCCGCGCACCACAACAAAGAGCGGCCCCCACTCGTGGCAGCTAGAGAAAGCATGGGTGCAGCAACGAAGACCCAACGCAGCCAAAAATAAATAAATAGACAAATAAACAAATAAATCCCTTTGTGACTTAAAAAAAAAAGTGAATGAGAGATAATCATTATTTTCACAAATAGCCTAGTAGAGTTATAAGTTGTGAACCTGAGTACGTACCGTGAGGGAGGTACAGATGAAGTCCAATGGGGGTCCAAAAAACAGAGAGCAAATAAAATGATGTGTACAAGAGGAATTTTTAAAGCTGTGAATACTGCATACATATAAGTTTTTAACTTCCAAAAACAAGAAAAAGAGAATAAGTTTGGAGGCCTGGTCCTAGACCAGGGGTTGGCAGACTGTGACCCTAAACCTGTTTCTGTACAACCTTCAAGCTAAGAATTTTTTTTTTAACATTTTTAAAGCGTTGTATTTTTAAAAAAACACCAAAGAAGAATGTACAACAGAGACCATATGCAGCTTGCAAAGCCTGAAATGTCTGCTGTTTGGTCCTTTACAGAAAAAGTCTGCCAACCTCCTGATCTAGACCGAATTTTGCCATAACTGTATGACCATGGAGAAGCCTATCCTGTAAGTAATTGGGAGTTATTCATTAAGTGAAAAAGATGGCTAGATTTGGTGGCAGTAGGAGGATGAATAGAATGCGGGTAGTAAGTAGAAATTCTAGGAGGCAATTTAAAATCCAAATCTAGGGACTTCCCTGGTGGCGCAGTGGTTGAGAGTCCGCCTGCCGATGCAGGGGACACGGGTTCGTGCCCTGGTCCGAGAAGATCCCACATGCCGCGGAGCGGCTGGGCCCGTGAGCCATGGCCGCTGAGCCTGCGCGTCCGGAGCCTGTGCTCCGCAACGGGAGAGGCCACAACAGTGAGAGGCCCGTGTACTGCAAAAAAAAAAAAAAAAAAAAAAATCCAAGTCTAGCATCTAGAAAACCAGTGGGACGTGTAGATTTGGGAGTCATCAGTGCACATTCAGTGACTGAAAATAGAGTGGATGAAATCACCCGACGAAAAGACCAAAGATGGAAATTTGGGAATATCTACATTAAGGGGAGGATGGAAGGACACAGAAAGAGTGAAGGAGACAGAGAAAAAGTGATCCAAGAGATAGGAGGAGATAAGAGATCAATAGTATCACAGAAAAAGGAGGTTGTCAACAGTGTTAGTGCCAAAGAGAGGTAAAGTGGGATGGAGAATGAAAAGAAGCCATTGGCTATGTTACAGGTGACCCTGTGAGGACAGTTTCAGGAGGGTGGTAAAGTGGGGGTGGGAAGCAGTGGAGTGCCTTTCAGGATGTTGGTGGTAGAGGGAAGGATGGAGACCAGCTAGGCTGAGGGGGAACAGAGTCAACAGAAGCAGATAACATCCATTTTGTCTACCATGCCACGGGTATATGAGGGTCAAATTAAACGTATGTGACAGTGCTTTGAAAACTATAAAGTAATCTACAAATAAAAGGTGTTGAGTTATTATAAATTAATTAACTTCCAGTTCTAAATTCGGTGAAACTATTTTTGTCCTTTCCTCAAAGTTTACAATCTAGAACCAACAATGTTCTATTCCCTATGAAGTATAAACTTTTCATTCTTCAAGACCTTTCTAGCAGCTGTGACCATCATCTTCCTAGTTTTTGACTTCCCAGTATGGCACTGTCTGTACCATCTAATCAAACCTATTTCTCCTCCTCCCTGCAAGCCTTATTTCCCTTCATTTGAGAGCTCTCACCCAGGCCATTTACTTTGTGTTAAGGTTTAAGAGTTGCTTGCTTTAAGGGTTGACAGATTTAGCAAATGAAAATGCAGGATGCCAATTAAATTTGAATTTCAGATAAACAACGAACAATTTTTAGTGTGTGTCCCATGAAATATTTGGGTACAGGCATCCTGACTTTTATTTGGCAACCCTACCACCTCTGTTCTCTTAGTTTATCCGTATGGGTCTCTTCATTTAGAACTCAACTCAAAGCTCATCTCTACTCCTTGGCATGATGATTTAATAAAAAGAACATAGCCTTTTGTAGACAATCACACTTGGATTCAAGCCCTGGCCCTCCACTTACCTGTTGTGTGACCTTGATTAAATCTCTTCATTTCTTTGAATCTATACATTACTTTTCAAGGCTCTTACTAGGATTAAAGTGAACAATGTTTAGTTTGTTTGCTTAGGACTTACATATTTATTTAAACCTCTCCTATCCAAAAGATAATGTCTCTGCTTTGCCTGCCCTCTCTGCTTAGATATTCAACTTGTACTTCCTTCAATTGTATTGCTGTTTAGGTTTTCAGTCTGGGTCAGAGTCCTGGGGAGGGGTTCTTGTCTTTCTCATCAACCAGGGGAGGATCTAGCTGAATCATTCCTTATAGTACCTAAGGCAGGGGTCTACCCACAGGGAGCCTCAGGGTAGGGATAGATTGATGGGTTCCCATGTGCCTTTTTTCTCTGGACTACTTGGAAGGACCTCAAGGTCAAGTCCCTAGGGAGCTCAAGGTCAAATCCTCAGGGTGCTCAAGAGTAAGTCTTCCAGCCTAGGTCTTCTTGCCACTGCTACGCTAGCTCTGCACAGGTTTTCTGAGGGGGTTGATGATGAAGAAGGATGTGGTAAGCCCTTTGGGGTGAGAGGTGAATAATGGGGGCGGGTAGCCAGAGTAATTGTTATTACTAGTGTTCTTCTCTGTGACTCAGATTAATTGTAAATACTGAGATTTGGAACAGAGAATTATAGTGATGGGAAACAGGTAGAAAGGTAAAGGCCTTCAGTGGATATTCTTTTTAACCCCCAGTTCCCAGCCAGGGGATGTAACTTCCTTTGCTCAGTTGGGCTCCTCTGTCTGCCCCCAGTAGCCCTACAGCGTAGGTGGGAGGTAGAATCTTAATGTCCCAGCTTCCTCTGGCCTGAAGCTTACTCTCGGTGATCCCTACTGTAATATCCGCTTCCTCTCACCCTAGCTGCTGGAGATGTGGATAAGCAGCCAGGTTATCTAGATCTCCCAGCTCTGAGTTTTATCTCCAGCCCAAGGGAAGGGTGGGGAACCCTACACCTGACCAAACTCAGTAATAGAAAGTGGTTCCCCCTCCCTGGCTTCTCTTCTCTGGTCCCCTGGAGCTTATTTCCCTGGAAGGGAACGCAGGTTGATGTATTTTTAAATGGCTTTGATTTTATCACCTTGCTTAATGATTTGGCACGTTATTTATTAGATGGGGAGCTTCCCAGAGGGGCCTGGCCCATTAACGTATAAATAATGTGGCAAATAGTTCAATAGAGCCGTAAAAAATGTGATTTAGAAATAAATTGACCTCTGTTTGCTACATGTAAACGAAGGCCCAGGGTCATAATGTATTTCGTGTCCTGAAGCTGGGATGGTGGGGTTGAGGTGGGAAGGGATGAGTAGGAGGCTGGTACAGACACTGGGGAGATTTTTTTTTGGTCACAGCTCTTTTTTTCTCTGCCACGGTTGAGGGTGTGGCAGACATCATTTGGGCTGCATCTGCTATGTGTGTATCGGGGTGAGTAGATACCCATGGTCTGTGGCAACAATACAATTGGTAAGGATTGGGGAGGGGTGGTTTGAAGTGGAGGTTTCTTTCTGGACACAAATCCCTGTTTGTGATTTTGTCATTATTGAGAA
This sequence comes from Monodon monoceros, assembly GCF_005190385.1. Lineage (NCBI taxonomy): Eukaryota > Metazoa > Chordata > Mammalia > Artiodactyla > Monodontidae > Monodon > Monodon monoceros. The sequence continues at coordinate 41,073,349 of NW_021703783.1, forward strand.
GTTGACATTTGACCCACATAGGTGGAAAGAGAAGTTGATAGTTTGGGAAGCAGGAGCTGTCTTGGTGCATTCAGGTGAGCGAGGTGAGCACCTTGGATGGGGATGATATCTGTTTCTTCTCTCCCTAGCACGGTGTGTAGCACATAGTAGGCAGTCAACTAACTGTTTATTAACACAAATCCATATATCTACTATGATTAAAGGGGGGAAAGAATGGTACAGATAATTTCTGAACCAGTGGTGGATAACTAACGGGTGTAATAGTTAACATTCACTGAGAGCTTAGTATTCACTAGACATTTTATTAATCACTTTACATATGTAACCTAATTAAATCTTTTTTATGTTTAAATTGTAAAATATGACACATATTCATTAAAGTGTATAAAGGATATGTGTGCATTTTAATGAATAATGTGGCACCTAGAAACACCCATGTAACCACCACTCCTAAAAAGAAAGAGCTTTGCCAGCATCCCAGAAGCTCCCTGGGAGTCCCTTTCTGATCACAATTGCTTCGCTTTCCCAAAGGTAACTATCCTGTATTTTGTAATAATTTTCTGGCCTTTCATAATAGTTTTAGTATCAATGTATGTGTCCTTAAACAATATAGTTTTGCCTTTTTTTTTTTAAGATTTTTTGATGTGGACCATTTTTAAAGTCTTCATTGAATTTGTTACAATATTGCTTCTGTTTTATGTTTTGGTTTTTTGGCCCCGAGGCATGTGGGATCTTAGCTACCCGACCAGGGATCAAACCTACACCCCCTACATTGGAAGGCAAAGTCTTAACCACTGGACCACCAACAAGTCCCAGTTTTGCCCTTTTCTGAATTTTATGTTGATACACTCAAATTTTGAGTATTCTTTTGTCTTACATTTTTTACTCAGCATTTTATTTGTGAGATTCATTCATGTTGTTGCTTGTAGCTGTAGTTTACTAATTGTCATTGCTATACATATTGCACTGTGTGTGAATATACAGTATTTTATCCATTCTACTGTTGGTGGACATCACATCCTTTCTAGTTTTTTAAAAAAATTAATTATTAATTAATTAATCTTGGCTGCACCGGGTCTTAGCTGCGGCACGTGGTATCTTTTAGTTGCGGCATGCGGGATCTTTAGTTGTGGGATGTGGGATCTAGCTCCCGACCAGGGATCAAACCCGGCCCCCCTGCATTGGGGGCGTGGAGTCTTACCCACTGGACCACCAGGGAAGTTCCTCCAGTTTTTATCAATTGAAAACAATGTTGCTTTGAACATACTTAAACATGTATCCTAGTGCCCGCATTTTGTAGGGTCTATACCTGGCAGTAGAATTTCTGGGTTATAGGGTATGTGAACATTCAAGTTTGCTCAGTAATACCAAATTGCTTCCCAAAGTATCTGTACCAATTTTCACTCTAGAGTATCTGTTGTTCTACCATCCTTGCCAGCTCTCGGTAGTCTCAGAATTTTCCAGTTTAATCCTTACAATATCATATGAAGTTGGAATTTTTATTATTGCCATTTTACAGACGATTAAACTGTGGCTTAGTGTGTTTAAGCAACTTGCTCAGAGTTGTATAACTGGCAAATGGCAGACCAGTATTTGAACTTAAGCCTGACCCCATACCCGAGCTTGAAATCTCAATATTTGCACTTTATCTTGATAATGAATACTTTGAGATTTTGGATAAATTCTATAACAAAGCTGTTCTGCACATTTAACTTTTTGAACCAATTAAAATTTTTTGTGATATATAACAATATATAAAATGGACCATCCTTCATGCTTGCTACCAACTTGTGCAGGTGGCTGGTTTCATATGTGGGGTGGGGGAAGACATTAAGGTTAAATATTTAACCTTAAATATTAAAGATCTGGGCTTCCCTGGTGGCGCAGTGGTTGAGAGTCCGCCTGCCGATGCAGGGGACGCGGGTTCGTGCCCCGGTCCAGGAAGATCCCACATGCTGCAGAGCGGCTGGGCCCGTGAGCCATGGCCGCTGAGCCTGCGCGTCCGGAGCCTGTGCTCCGCAACGGGAGAGGCCACAACAGTGAGAGGCCCGTGTACTGCAAAAAAAGAAAAAAAAAATTAAAGATCTGTTAGAGAGCAGCTAACATGGAGTTGGCTGTAGGATGTCCAGAAGAAGCTTCCAGAAATGATCCAGACCACATCCCTCTATAGGCTAGTGAAAGATCTGAAAACAACTCCAGGGCAAAGTACTCCGCCCAGGAGCCCGAAAGTCCTTTTTTTCATGCTACTTTAATTTCTGCTACGGTTTTAACTCATCCCCTCTAGTTCATCCTTCCAAAGACAACTCTTAATATATGATCAAAGGCCCCCTTTCTGGTTTCAGGGTATCTTGCTGGCTGGGCAGAGTTTCCAACAGAGTCAGGGCTTTAGAATGTCTTTCATCCCAAGAGCTCAAAGCCTCCCACGGACATTAGCCCATTAATCACCAAGCTGCTCTGTGAAGTTGAGAACTAGTCAGTGGGAGCCTCCCCCGCTTCCCAGATAGAGAAACTGAGTCCACGACTTGTTCAGAACTGCCCAGGGAGTCAGGGTGGAGCCAGGAAAGGAACCTAAGGGTCCAGGGAGACCATCTCCTCGACTGCCAGTGATTCAGGGCTCCAGTTTTTTGCACATTCAGCACAAAAAAGAACTCACTAGAGAATGGTGAAAGATGAGGCTAGTATTTCAGAATACTGGACTCCTTTTTGAATTGCTGACAAAGATAGCCTTGCCTAAGGAGATGTGCATACTTCAATACTGGGGCCGGAGTCATTCTTTTTTTTTTTTTTAATTGGAGTATAGTTGATTTATGATATTATATTAGTTTCAGGTGTACAGCATAATGATTCAATATCTTCATAGATTATATTCCATTTAAGTTATTACCAATCCTAAATATACTACCAGAAAACTACTAGAGCTAATCAATGAATTTGGTAAAGTAGCAGTATACAAAATTAATGCACAGAAATCTCTTGCATTCCTATACACTAATGATGAAAAATCTGAAAGAGAAATTAAGGAAACACTCCCATTTACCATTGCAACAAAAAGAATAAAATACCTAGGAATAAACCTACCTAAGGAGACAAAAGACCTGTATGTAGAAAACTATAAGACACTGATGAAAGAAATTAAAGATGATACAAACAGATGGAGAGATATACCACGGTCTTGGATTGGAAGAATCAACATTGTGAAAATGAATATACAACCCAAGCAATCTACAGATTCAATGCAATCCCTATCAAATTACCAATGGCATTTTTCACAGAAGTAGAACAAAAAAATTTCACAATTTGTATGGAAGCACAAAAGACCCTGAATAGGCAAAGCAATCTTGAGAAAGAAAAACGGAGCTGGAGGAATCAGGCTCCCTGACTTCAGACTATACTATAAAGCTACAGTAATCAAGGCAGTATGGTACTGGCACAAAAACAGAAATATAGATCAGTGGAACAAGATAGAAAGCCCAGAGATAAACCCACGCACCTGCGGTCATCTTATTTTTGATAAAGGAGGCAAGAATATACAATGGAGAAAACACAGACTCTTCAATAAGTGGTGCTGGGAAAGCTGGACAGCTACATGTAAAAGAATGAAATGAGAACACTCCCTAACACCATACACACAAAACAACTCAAAATGGATTAAAGACCTAAATGTAAGGCTAGACACTATAAAACTCTTAGAGGAAAACATAGGCAGAACACTCTATGACATAAATCACAGCAAAATCCTTTTTGACCCACCTCCTAGAGAAGTGGAAATAAAAACAAAAATAAACAAATGGGACCTAATGAAACTTAAAAGCTTTTGCACAGCAAAGGAAACCATAAACAAGACGAAAAGGCAGCCCTCAGAATGGGAGAAAATATTTGCAAATGAAGCCACTGACAAAGGATTAATCTCCAAAATATACAAGCAGCTCATGCAGCTCAATATCAAAAAGCAAACAACCCCATCCAAAAATGGGTGGAAGACCTAAATAGACATTTCTCCAAAGAAGATATACAGATTGCCAACAAGCACATGAAAGGATGCTCAATATCACTAATCATTAGAGAAATGCAAATCAAAAGTACAATGAGGTATCACCTCACACCAGTCAGAATGGCCATCATCAAAAAATCTACAAATAATAAATGCTGGAGAGGGTGTGGAGAAAAGGGAACCCTCTTGCACTGTCAGTGGGAATGTAAATTGATACAGCCACTATGGAGAACAGTATGGAGGTCCCTTAAAAAACTAAAAATAGAACTACCATATGACCCAGCAATCCCACTACTGGGCATATACCCTGAGAAAACCATAATTCAAAAAGAGTCACGTACCACAATGTTCATTGCAGCTCTATTTACAATAGCCAGGCCATGGAAGCAACCTAAGTGTCCATCGACAGATGAATGGATAAAGAAGATGTGGCACATTTATACAATGGAATATTACTCAGCCATAAAAAGAAATTAAATTGAGTTATTTGTAGTGAGGTGGGTAGACCTAGAGTCTGTCATACAGAGTGAAGTAAGTCAGAAAGAGAAAAACAAATAGCGTATGCTAACACATATATATGGAATCTAAAACAAAAAAAACAATGGTTATGAAGAACCTAGGGGCAGGACGGGAATAAAGACACAGACCTACTAGAGAATGGACTTGAGGACATGTAGAGGGAGAAGGGTAAGCTGGGACAAAGTGAGAGAGTGGCATGGACATATATACACTACCAAATGTAAAATCAATAGCTAGTGGGAAGCAGCCGCATAGCACAGGGAGATCAGCTCAGTGCTTTGTGACCACCTAGAGGGGTGGGATAGGGAGGGTGGGAGGGAGGGAGATGCAAGAGGGAAGAGATATGGGGATATATGTATATGTATAGCTGATTCACTTTGTTATAAAGCAGAAACTAACACACCATTGTAAAGCAATTATACTCCAATAAAGATGTTAAAAAGAAAACAACCCCAAAATAAAGTTATTACCAAATAATGGCTATATTTCCCTGTGCTGTACAATATGTCCTTGTTATTTATCTATTTTATGCATAATTTGTACCTCTTAATTCCATACCCCTATCTTGCCCCTCCCTGCTTCCCTCTTCCCACTGGTAACCACCAGTTTGTTTTCTGTATCTGTGAGTCTGTTTCTGTTTTGTTATATACATTTGTTTGTTTTACTTTTTATATTCCACATGTAACAGATATCACAGTGTTTTTCTTTCTCTGCCTGACTTATTTTACTACACATAATACTCTCTACGTTCATCCATGTGTGGCAAATGGCAGAATTTTCATCCTTTTTTATGACTGAGTAATATTCCATTGTATATATGTGCCACATCTTCTTTATCCATTCATCTGTTGATGGATACTTGGGTTGCTTCCATATCTTGGCTATTGTAAATAATGTTGCTGTGAACATTAGGATGTGTGTATCTTTTCGAATTAGAGCTTTTCTGTTCTTCAGATATATACCCAGGAGTGGAACTTCTGGATCCTACGGTGGTTCTATTTTCAGTTTTTTGAGGAACCTCCATACTGTTTTCCACAGTGGTTGCACCAATTTGCATTTCTACCAGTAGTATACAGGGTTCCCTTTTCTCCACATCATTGCCAACATATGTTATTTGTAGACTTTTTGATGATAGCCATTCCAGCAGGTGTGAGGTGACATCTCATTGTGGTTTTAATTTGCATTTCTCTAATGATTAGTGATGTTGAGCATCTTTTCATGTGCCTGTTACCCATCTGTATGTCTTCTATGGAAAAATGTCTATTCAGGTCTTCTGCCCATTTTTCAATCAGGTTTTTTTTTTATTTTTGATATTGGGTTGTATTGTATGAGCTGTTTGTATATTTTGGATATTAACTCCTTATTGGTCGTATTATTTGCTAAAATTTTCCCCGTTCAGTAGGTTGTCTTTTCATTTTGTTGATGGTTTCCTTTGCTGGGCAAAAGTTTTGAGTTTAATTATGTCCCATTTGTTTATTTTTGCTTTTATTTCTTTTGCCGTAGGAGACAGATCCAAAAAATATTGCTATGATTTATGTCAAAGAACATTCTGCCTATGTTCTCACCTAGGAGTTTTATGGTTTCTGGTCTTACATTTAGCTCTTTAATCCATTTTGAGTTTATTTTTGTATATGATGTGAGGAAATGTTCTAATCTCATTCTTTTACGTGTAGTTGTCTAGTTTTCCCAGCATCACTTATTGAAGAGACTGTCTTTTCTCCACTGTCTATTCTTGCTTCCTTTGTTGTAGATTTATTGACCATAAGCGTGTGGGTTTATTTCTGGTCTCTCTATTCTGTTCCATTGATCTATGTGTCTATTTTTGAGCCAGAATCATGCTGTTTTGATTACTATAGCTTTGTAGTATATTCTGAAGTCAGAGAGCATGATACCTCCAGCTTTGTTCTTTCCCCTCCAGATTGCTTTGGCATTTTGGGGCCTTTCGTGGTTCCATATAAATTTTAGGATTATTTGTTCTAGTTCTATGAAAAAGGTCATGGATGTTTTGATAAGGATTGTATTAAACCTGTAGATTTCTTTGGGTAGTGTGATAATTCTTCCAATCCAAGAACATGGGATATCCTTCCATTTCTTTGTATCAGCTTCAATTTTCTTCATCACTGTTTAAAAATTTTCAGGGCTTCCCTGGTGGCGCAGTGGTTGGGGGTCCGCCTGCCGATGCAGGGGACAAGGGTTCCTGCCCCGGTCCGGGAGGATCCCACGTGCCGCGGAGCGGCTGGGCCCGTGAGCCATGGCCGCTGAGCCTGCGCGTCCGGAGCCTGTGCTCCGCAACGGGAGAGGCCACAACGGTGAGACGCCCGCGTACCGCAAAAAAAAAAAAAAAAAAAAAAAAAAAAAAAAAAATTCAGAGTATAGGTCTTTCACCTCCTTGGTTAAGTTTATTCCTAGGTATTTTATTCATTTTGATGCAACTTTAAAAGGGATTCTTTTCTTGCTTTCTCTTTCTGATTGTTCATTATTAGTGTATAGAAAAGCAACAGATTTCTGTATATTGATCTTGTATCCTGCAACTTTACCATATTCACTTACTAGTTCTAATAGTTTTTTGGTGGAGACTTTAGGGTTATCTATATACAGTATCATGTCATCTGCAAATAGTGACAGCTTTACTTCTTTAGGGTCATTTATTTTTGCAACTTCAGTTGTGCTTCGTACATAGAAGGCCCTTAATAACTGTTTGCTGAGTGAAGGTGTGAACAAATAAATGACAGGATGCCTGAATTTGTTTTACTGATCTGGGCATCCTCCTCACTCCCGATTTTTCCTTCTAACATGAACATCTTTGGGAAGGGGCACGGGCATGAGGAATTGAACTTTTAGTTGAACTTCTCTGGATGAGATGTGCGCCTGAGTGGAGCAGTGAGGAAAGGCGCCTTAGGTTGAAGGCTGGGAATGGAAGAGGGGAGGGGGGAGGGGTTCCTGAGACTCAGTCTTACTTTGCCCAAGAAGATCTATAAAGGAAACTAAAATTTAAGCTTACTTCAGGTATTCTGTGAGTTCCTGCCCCTCACCTGCCAGAGTATTCCTCTGGGACAGGCACCTTGGCCAGTTATAGCCTTCATCCATTCCGCTGCAAACAGCAGAGCTCTGGCCACATGACCAGATATGAATGTGAATTTTATTTGCTCCAGGTACCCATCATTTTAGTGACATTATCAATGGGTTACTGTTTAGGGGAAGCAGTGAACATATGTCACTTTAAAATGCTCTAAGTATGCTCAGAGATCACGAAATCAAAGAATCCTTTAGGGCTGGAGGAAATCCTTGAGGTCATGGCTTACACATCCCTCTGTTGCAGTGGAAGTTGCCTAACTCTGTGAACTGGAGGAGAATTATCTTGTTTAGAATGTTTGCTTTTGCGACTCCTTATGTATATCTCTACATATGACTCCATGTATATATGCAAATCGGTTTAACAGTAATATGTAAGAATCTCTCCGTGTGTCAGGGTGGGGAGATCCACATTTGCGTAGGCTGCTTTGCTTCCTTTGCTAATGTCTTTTCCTTTAGACTACGTGTAGCTCTTCTCTGTCTTCACACCCTCTTTCCCCTCACCCATCACATGATGCTTGTTGGAAGCTCCTGAGGAATCTTGAGGTTGGGGTTGGGGATATTCACCCTCAACTCTTCTCCTGGCCTGTCTTTATTTCAGCCACCCATCTGATCCCATCGCCATCTCTAGGCGGGCTCCCTGCTGCCTGCATTTATCTCCCTGTTTTATGATGTCATTTAATTAGCTCACACATGGTGGTTTTATGGGACAAACATGGCCTTGTTTGCCTTATAACTGAATTTCACAGCTCTGTGGGGACAGGTCAGGAGATCTCAGCCCTGCGGTGTTTGGAGTTCAGGAATCCTGGATCTTTAGGAACCTAGGAATTTTGGTAATGATCTGAATTGGAGATCCATCTTCCACAAACTAAAAAAGTGTCACTTCTCTCTTCTCTAGTTGCCCATCCCACAGCATATGAATAACCCTGTTGCAGAAGTGTGAACGCTGTGCCACCATTAGTGTCTGTCCTGAATCTCTGTTGCTCGTGTGACGGTCATACTACTTTTGATCCATAAATAGAGTGGCCACTTATAGGATAGTTAGAAGCCTCCTAAACGTCCATTCTAGGGGAATGAGATACTGATAGTAGGGTTGACATTAAAATAGGGCTTGTGAGCTTGAGATCCCCAAGTGAGAAAAATTGAGAGGACCTTATTCCTTTGACAGAGGAACTTGTGGGCCTAGTGGAACCGTTGGGGTGTTGAACCAAACAGGGTTCATCCAGATGCTAAGTAGGGAATTGGGGGTTACTGTTTATGCAAGTCTGTAAGAATACAATGTACGTGTGTGTGTGTGTGTGTGTGTGTGTGTGTGTGTGTGTGTGTTGTTTTGTTAGTTGATTTGGTCATGAAGGTCTGGGAATATATAAAGATAAACTATCCAGAATCATTGTGGAAAGATACATTCCATCTGCATTTCCTACACCTCTAATGAAGGAGACCCTGCCCTCTGCTACCATGTGTGACAACCTTTTGTGCAGGCAGATTTCTTTTTCCTCTTGTCCACAAAGTCACCAGAATACTTACACGTGCACACATTAGAAATGTTCATAAGCCATCTCTTGATAAACACACTATTCTTTTCTCAGCTTTAGACAACATGTTTCCTGGCTTGGTGTCGGTGAGGAACCAAGTATGTGTATATGGAATCTGCACAGAGGCAAGAAATGGGCCAGAGGAGCCATGAGAAATCTGCTTCTTTCGCTCTCTGCCTGCTCTCTTCACCCCCTCTGCCCTGCAGGGATGAACTTTTCAACCCTAGGCCCCCACTCCTGTCCTCCGTCTGTTCTTCTCTCCCTCCTTAGTCTGGCTCCTGTCTCTCATGTCCCCCTCCCTGGACTCTCCCTCTCCCTACATACAGCTCCTCCTTCTGAAACCCATCAGTCCGCTTTCTCCAAAACCACTGGCAGAAAGACGTGTATGAAAAGTAGCCTGGAAATGGGTAAGCAGTGCTTCTAGGAAAAGGGGAGCCGAAGCAAACGTCAGTCTGGGGTGGGAGGAATATTAGGAGAGAGTAGCAACTGGGGGGAGCACCCCGAATTGTAGCTATAAGTAAGAAGAAGTAACATAGTCCTAATCTCAGACACAGAGACTTATTTGAATATACGAATGTTTTAAATTTAAAATTGGGTTTTCTAAATATCACTCCCCTTCTGGAATAGTCTGGATCTAGTTCTGCTTGGAAGCCAAAGGTTAGACCAGATGATTCCCAGACTCACAGAGGAAGGACCCAATCTTTCTGGGGCCTCTGTTTTGTCAGGCTGTCTTCAGAAAATTTAGCCTAAATCCCTCCTACTGCTGCTTCCAACACCTTATGAGACCGGTGATGCCTACAATTCATCTTGAATGTCCCCTCCTCCCTGGGAGCTTGTGATAGCACATCTCACCTAAAAAACCATTAGGCTCTGAAAGTGTTGGGACTGGCCCCGGCACGCCTTTGCCCTTCTGTGCTGTCCTATCTCCGGATGACTTCAGAGAAGGTGTTCAATGGATGCTCCAACCTTCCCCTCCTCTTTCCTCTGAATTGCCAATATATTTTCTCTGACAGTTTGCACGGATAGTTAAGATACCATGTAATTACTGTTGCATTTGAAAGCCAAACATGACTTATATCTGACAAGCTCAGTCACCTTTGGGATGACTTGGGGTGTGTATGTGTGTTTGTGGGTGTGTGTGTGTGTGCGCGCGTATGTATATGTATGTTGGTTATGTTTTTTTGTGGGAGCAGAGTGAGTATTAGACCCTATGCCTTTCTCTCACTCAGTTACCTTTCTTTATTGAATCAAGAAACTGGAGTGTGCAGAGCAGGAGAGGGAGGCTCCCAGTGTGATGGGAACGATGTGATACCCAGGATAATGACAAACATGCAGACATAATGAGATAAGGGCAGAGGTCTAGGTAGTGATGGAGGTTGGAGAGACACCACTAGATGCAAAATGGGTGACTTATCCACAGAGAACTTCCTTCAGGAGAGGTTGTGGGAGAGTGTTTGGAAGAGGCAGATTAGGACCAGAGAGAAGGAAAGGATGGTATCTTTTTATTTTTTTAGCATCTTTATTGGAGTATAATTGCTTTACAATGGTGTGTTAGTTTCTGCTGTATAATAAAGTGAATCAGCTATACATATACATATATCCCCATATCCCCTCCCTCTTGCGTCTCCCTCCCACCCTCCCTATCCCACCCCTCTAGGTGGTCACAAAGCACCGAGCTGATCTCCCTGTGCTATGTGGCTGCTTCCCACTAGCTATTTTACATTTGGTAGTATATATATGTCCATGCTCCTCTCTCACTTTGTCCCAGCTTACCCTTACCCCTCCCCGGGTCCTCAAGTCCATTCTCTACATCTGCGTCTTTATTCCTGAAGGACGGTATCTTTGATGAGAGAAAAGAATGACCTTTAAGGTAGAAGGGGAGATATTTGCAGGGAAGGAAGCAGCTTTGCCTGGCTGAAAGACAGTGTCTGAGTGAAGAAGTCATAGTCGGGGGTGGGGGGGCAGGGAGAGGGCTGTTCCAATGGGCAGAGGGATCGAAGTGCTGGTGGTGTTTCATCAAACCGCTGCTGGGAGGCATTAGGTAGTCCTTTGACATACTAGGTCCAGGATGGGAAGATTTTTCCGTGCGGTGAGGAATTGGGCTTGGAAAGAATAAGGGGTTAGGGCAATGGGGAGATGGAGGCAGCTATGAGGAGTAGGGGAGAAAGACTGGGGAGGTCACTAGCAGGGCTTCTAAACTTGTGATGGGGAAAGGGTGACCAGTTCTTTTCCACTTCCCTTCTTATTCCAGTAGGAAAGTTTAAGGTTGGACAAGAGAAAGGATTATATAATCTCCCAAAGCAAAATACACCATTCAGTTCGTGATCTCCATGCCCTAAAATAGGTCTGGCATGTGCGGAGGGCAGCTGCTCGTATGGCAGGAAGGTGCGCAGGGAGAGGGCTCATCTTCAGTCCTGGCGGTAGAATGGGAGTGGGAATTGTGGGAGTTCTTAAGTTTTGCTCTTGGCGTCTCTGGCTCAGGTTTCTGTCAGTACAGACCTGCATCCTGGCCCCGCCCCAACTGTTGATTATACCCCTTGGGATGCATCATTGCTAGGAAAGCAGATGTGCCAGATGTGACATGTTTGAAAGAAAAAAAAATCCCTTACCTCTGAGCCTTGGGGAGAGCAGATAATCACTCTCTTGCTGCTGCTCGTGGCGAGGGCAGGGCTGAGGTGGGGTTTGTGCCAGATTTGAACCCTCTCGCCCCTCTGCAGGAGGATCTCCAAGCACGAGAGAAAGAAGGGAAACTGAGGCCCATATCAAACGGAAGAGATTTTGCTTGCACAGTACTGGTGGGCTGCAGCTGTTTCATCTTTCTGGGTTGAGTAACTTACGTAAGGAGGTGCTGGTGTGTGTGTGTGTGTGTGTGTGTGTCTAGGAATGAAACCCAATGGCCTCACTTCGGTTTATGTACCAAATTCTCCCGGAGGACCCCCGGGACTTCCTGGGAAGCTTCCTGTTCCATGCCCTGCTACTGCCTTCTAGTTGTTCCTACTTTTATTTTTTTTCTGTCCTTGGAAATTGAGCTCAGAACTTGCAATGTGTCTTGCCCTTTGCCTGAGGTGACAAGATGTCTCCTGAGGCTTGCTGACAGACGTCTCAGTCTGGGAAGCCCCGTCATGCTTTGCTTGTGCCTCGTTGCCAAGATGGCACCTGAGGTACCCACATGTCAAGGCCCCGGTGCTTCAGCTACTTCCCCAGCCATTTCCCAATGCTGATGGGACAGAGGAACAATTCCTTTGATAAGACCAGGAGGGGATTAGGAGAAGAAATCCAAGAAATACTCTTGGGTGTACTAGAAAATTCTAAGTCTGAGGTCGATGTAAAGTCAGACAATACTGCACAGTGCCTGGGGAACAGGTATAATGGTTCTACTGTATCTACAATCCTTAGGAATGTAGTTGATTCTCAGAAAACTTTGCTCAGATTCCTAGGACGTGGTTCTTGAGTACATCTTTGTTTAAATGTTGACATTTCCTGTTTTCTAAACCAGATTCTAACTCTTCTAATCTGACTTCAAAAAAAGTGGACCTCTGGGACTTCCCTGGTGGCTCAGTGGTTAAGAATCCACCTGCCAATGCAGGAGACACGGGTTCGAGCCCTGGTCCGGGAAGATCCCACATGCCGCAGAGCAACTAAGCCCGGGCGCCACAACTACTGAGCCCGCGCTCTAGAGCCCACGAGCCACAACTCCTGAAGCCCGTGTGCCTAGAGCCTGTGCTCCACAACAAGAGAAGCCACCGTAATGAGAAGCCCGCACACTGCAACGAAGAGTAACCCCTGCTCGCCACAAGTAGAGAAAGCCCGCTCACAGCAACGAAGACCCAAAGCAGCCAAAAATAAAGAAAGAAAGAAATACTTAAAAAAAAAAAAAAGTGGACCTCTGACCAAGACATCTAACCCTAGGCTGACCCTAGGATTTTAGTACATGTAAGTTAGTAGAGTTCTGTTGTCTCTGCCAACTAAAAGTCCACTGACTAAACCCAATCTCAGAGTAGCTCTATCCCTACTTCTATCCTTAATCCTGATCCTGAAATTAACCCTAACTCGAATCCCAATTCTACCTCTGCTTCTCCACCCCCACCTTTCACTGCACAGAATGATTTGAGGTGAGGAGGGGCTGGGGAAGAGAGGGCAAGATGAGGAATGCCTCTGGGGAAAAGGAGGAGAAGGAGATCCAGCCAGAGCGACCTGGAGGAGCCAGTGTGGGATCTGGAAGCCTGGGGCATGATCCCGGTACTTGCCAAGCCATGAGTCACGACATCATTCTCCACGGCATTTTGTTGGAGGTGTGGGCTGGCAGCTGGTAAACAGGCTTGCTTCGAATGAGGTGCTTCTCCTCTGCCCCTCTCCCTCATCTGGAGGAGAAGGGAGAAGACTTCCATCCTGAGGGTTCTTCTTTCTTTCCTTTTAGATTTCATGAGACTCAAGCTAAGCAAGAGGAAAGACTTGGCACTTTGTCATTGGTTGCGAGGAAATTGTGGAGAGATAAATTACTGGAAATGCAGAGCCTTGAAGCTTCCAAATGGGAGAGGTGACCTAGTCCAGTCCCCTGAGCGTCACCCCCCTCAGGGATGCCGAGCTGCTCCGCTCTGCCCTGTGCCCTCTCATGACAGGGCCCACGCACTACCCCACCTCCCTGCCACGGCTGTCATTGCTAAAATCCAGACAGGCATCCACTGTGGCTGGATAGAGATCTTTATGGGGTAAACCTGTGCTTGTGAGTGAAATAACAGCTGGAAACACCTGGAACTTTTCTCCAAACCTTGTACCTCTCCCCAGCTAACTTCGGTCACAATGAGTCAGTTTTCTATCTACAAAATGGGACCAGCCTGGACCCTTACTCTTTTTTTTTTTTTTTTTTTTTTTTGCTGTACATGGGCCTCTCACTGTTGTGGCCTCTCCCGTTGCGGAGCACAGGCTCCGGACGCGCAGGCTCAGTGGCCATGGCTCACGGGCCCAGCCGCTCCGCGGCCTGTGGGATCTTCCCGGACCGCGGCACGAACCCGTGTCCCCTGCATCGGCAGGCGGACTCCCAACCACTGCGCCACCAGGGAAGCCCTGGACCCTTACTCTTGAGGAAGGGAGAGAAGGAGCCGGACACTAATGATTGCTTTCTGATGTTGAGGGATGATCAGGGTTATTACTGTTTATTCCTTGGGGAAGCCAGACAACCATCAGCCTGACTCTAAACACAGTTAGTTCAACACAGTCTCTGCCCTTATGGCTCATGGAAACTCTACTCCTTCCCCCTCTATCCTTAGCCCACATCTGCCAACCCTACTGTAACTACTACAGGTAGGACTGAAGGGAAAGGATGGTGCCTGGTTTTCTGATATATTCCCTCTAGGTCTCATTTGCACGTCCTGGAGCAGAGTTTACACTTCCTCCCATCCCAGATTTAGCTCCTGTCCCAGCCTCCTCCACAGAAGGTAGAGGCTAAAAGTCCTCTAAAATCAACTAGGAAGTGACAGTGGCAGGACCTAACATACAGATGTATGAAAGATCCCTAAATCTCCATCCTTTGGGTGACAGGCAACACTCACTTCAGCCCAGCCTACCAGATGCCCAGGTGTTACCCACTTGGAAAAGACCAGTGTTCCAGCTTGCTGAGGATTTCAAAAATGCAGTTTGATTTAGAAAAATGTCAAAATGTGTAAGTCAAAGAGGGTCGGGGTCAGAGTTCCTGCCAGCTCCCTCCTTTTTCTTTCTCGTAATGCTGAAATATTGTAGTAATAATAACAAATGTTTAAATGGCATTTTACAGTTCCAGCGTGCTTTCATTTATAATCATACAATAGCCTTGTGTGCTTGGAATTCCTACCCTCATTTGACAGACGAGGAAACTGAGGTCCAGAGCACTTAATGGGATTTCCTCAAGGTTATAGAGCTAGTCAGTGACACAGTTGGCACCTGATAAAAGTCTAGTGACGGTTGCAAGGGGGCTGAAGATCTGTGTCCAACAAGGAAAAAAAAGAGTGAGGGAGCCTTTTCTGAAGAATTTCCAAGGTGGGGAATACAGAGTTCCTAATGAAGTCACAGAAGTGGTCTCTAGCTCAGAGGGTCAGGGTAAGATGGTCTTGGCATGGGCCCCAAAAGAAATGAGGTCTAAAAAGTTGTATCTAACTGCAAGGTCAAGAAAATATTAAGAAAACTGGGAAAGACATGCCATCATCTGCGAGCTTGATAATATTTTGTTCACGAAATTTTGGATGTTCTAAGCAGTCTGATTTAGAAGGAAACTCCAGCAGCTACTATGTCCAGGTCGCCACCTGTAGGCGGTACCGTCAGCATGCGCTTGGATGCCCAGTCCTTAAAGATATCAGAGCAACAGGAGCCCAAAGCAGTATTCCATCCACCTGTCTGTTATTAATTTTATCTTAGGCCCAATATAATCTCTTTTGTTACTGTCCCAACTAGTCTTGTGTTAGTGGGAGTGGGGGTATGGGCTATCTATATCTATATTTGTATCTATATGGGATTTGGAAAGCTGTCTAGAAGCTTCCAGTGTAATATCCATTCACGAGTTTATAAACAGAATTCATGCTTTTCAGGCTTCTTCAGCCTAAATAGCACCGACTTCACTGGCCTTTCCTTCTCACGTCAGCTTTTGAATAATACTGGTTGCTCACGGTCTCTCTGAGAGGTCAAGCCTCCAAGAGTATGAAGAGCTATTGTTTCCTTCTGCTCTGATTCAGGCTGTCCTTGCCTTTTTGCTTTATCTGTTGTAAAAGCTTTATCTGTTGTAAAAGAACTCCTCTCCTTCAATTCTCTCCCTTGTAACCATCCTAAACACTGTTGCAAGATCTGTCTTCCTAAAACATGGCCCTAATCTTGCCACTTTGCCACTCAGAAACTTTGCTGGTTCCCATGGCTACCTTGTTGAGTGCTTGCTATGTGTCAGATACTATACTAAGTGCTGTGTGTGCATCATCTAAGTTACTCACCGCATCAACCCCGTGAGGTAGGGCCTTTTTTTTTTTTTTTGCGATACGCGGGCCTCTCACTGTTGTGGCCTCTCCCGTTGCGGAGCACAGGCTCCGGACGCGCAGGCTCAGCGGCCATGGCTCACGGGCCCAGGCGCTCCGTGGCATGTGGGATCTTCTCGGACCGGGGCACGAACCCGCGTCCCCTGCCTCGGCAGGCGGACTCTCAACCACTGCGCTACCGGGGAAGCCCAAGGTAGGGCCTTTTGTCTTCTCCGTTCAAAGATGAGGAAAGAGGAACTTCCCTGGTGGTGCAGTGGTT
Organism: Monodon monoceros; assembly: GCF_005190385.1. Taxonomy (NCBI): domain Eukaryota; kingdom Metazoa; phylum Chordata; class Mammalia; order Artiodactyla; family Monodontidae; genus Monodon; species Monodon monoceros. The sequence continues at coordinate 41,089,717 of NW_021703783.1, forward strand.
AGGAATCCGCCTGCCAATGCAGGGGACACGAGTTCAAGCTCTGGTCTGGCAAGATCCCATATGCTGCAGAGCAGCTAAGCCCGTGTGCCATAACTACTGAGCCTGTGCTCTAGAGCTCACGAGCCACAACTACAGAGCCTGTGTGCCACAACTGCTGAAACCCACGTGCCTAGAGCCCGTGCTCTGCAACAAAAGAGAAGCCACCACAATGAGAGGCCTGTGCACCGCAACGAAGAGTAGCCCGCACGCAGCAACGTAGACCCAATGCAGCCAAAAATAAATAAATTTATGTATTAAAGAAAAGATGAGGAAAGAGAGGTACAGAGTAGCTACAGGACTTGTTCAATGTCTCATGACTGGAAAGAGGCGGAGCTGAGCTTTGAACCCAGGCACTTGTGACCCAGAGCCCATGCTCTCCCAGTATCTGCATAGTTTTAAGTGTCTGTATCCTGTGTCCTGATGGCAGGACCTGTGATATCTGTCATATCAAGCACCAAGCACAGCACCCTATTTAACAATCTTTAATAAATGCTTGTGGATAATTACGGTGATGCAGAAAAAAGCAGTTCTGTGGTGAATATGATCGGGAGAAAGAGAGAGTTTTAATTGTGATTCTCCAGTTTGCCTAGGAAAACGTGGGCTTCTTGATCCATGTGGACTTTGCTGACTCCATTTTAAGAGCCCCAGGCTCCCAGGCTAATGGAGGTGGCTGCACGCAGATCTAAGACACAGGCATTTTTACTGAATTTGTAGGACTGTTGCAGGTTCAGGCATCACCCAAAAAGAGTTTGGAGGCTCTGGTTTGCTGTGATGGTAGAAGGAGATGGTGACTGGGAGACCACAGGTACTCTTGGTGTCTAGCTGTCCTTCAAGAAGTGTAGCCTGGCTGTGGCCCAGGGAATTCTGCTGGGCCGTGTGCATTGCCTCCACCATGTGGTCTCCAGTGAACCACTCAGCAAAGTAAAGGGGGTGCCAGTGATGATTTACCCCAGAACAAGGTAAAAAGGCTGAGGAGACAGGAAGAAGCTCCTCACGGCCATGGGGCAGCAGAACTGAAACTACAACCAAGGTCTCAGATGAACCCACCTGAGTGTCTTGGCCTCACAAGGTATGAGTGGAGAGGTGGCACTGTTTCTATATCAGAATGACTCCAATCACCCCCACCCCCACCCCACCCCCTGCACACCACCACCACCCTGCCTCTCGCCCTGGCCACCCGAACTTTGCTTAAGTGCCATGCCCTGAAGCAAGAGCTGAGATCTCAGTTTTGGGGGAAAGTGAGATGCAGCATCGCCTGACAAATGGGTGGGTCCCCACCCCCGCCCAGTTTACAAGCCCAGGGTGGCTCCCTTCTAACCCCCTCCCTCTCTTTATGGCCCTGCCTCAATCTTTGATGTCTTCTCCTCCTGAATGGGTGGTGGGGGAGAGAGAAGCCAATCGCAGCCAGAGAGGCCCTGCCCACGGTAGTTCTCAGGTGAGGGAAGAGGCTCCAAGGAGGAGGGCAGGGATTTAACCTAAGGAGCAGTTGGCTGGACAGACTGATGCCGAGCATCCTTCCAGAGCTGTATCTTTTCGGGAAACATCGACATTGTATTCAGTCTCTTGCACAGTGTTAGAAAGAACATGGTGATGTGGGCTTTGGAGTGAGCCAGACATGGGTTCAAATCCTAGATCCTCAACATTCTAGCTTTTTGGCCTTGGGCAAGTTACTTAACCCTTTGAGTTTCAGTTTCCAAATCTGAATTGAGTAATAGACTATTTATCTCACAGGATGTCATGAGAACAGAGCAAAACGTGCCCATAAGGTGCCCAGCAGAGTGTCTTACAGTGAAACTTGTTCCCCTGATTAAAAGAAAAGTTCCTTGAGAGCCAGGATTTCTCCGGCTTGCTACCCTCTGCCACCACATCCCTCCACCTTCTGCAACACCACAGGCCTCTGCCTCTTCCCTGCTTGGGTCGGGAGGCGTTTTTACTCAAGCATCCCCTCCTCTTTGCTCACAAATGCACAGATCTCAGAATCAGTGCCAGTCTTCTTTTCTGTCCTCTGCAGGCCCCCATCTCTTATTTATTTGTTTGTTTTTTGGCTGTGTTGGGTCTTCGGTGTTGTGCGCGGGCTTTCTCTAGTTGTGGCGACCGGGAGCTACTCTTCATTGTGGTGCGCAGGCTTCTCATTGCGGTGGCTTCTCTTGTTGCGGAGCACGGGCTGTAGGCTCAGGGACTTCAGCAGCTGTGGCACGCAGGCTCAGTAGTTGTGGCTCGGGGGCTCTAGAGTGCAGGCTCAGTAGTTGTGGCGCACGGGCTTAGTTGCTCCGTGACATGTGGGATCTTCCCGGACCAGGGCTCGAACCCATGTCCCCTGCATTGGCAGGCGGATTCTTAACCACTGTGTCACCAGGGAAGCCCTGTTCCCCTTTCTGAAGAGAGACATGTTCTGTGCATTAGAGCATGTGCCTCCCTCTGCATTTCCCCCATCCCCCTCCATAGTCCTAGGATCCAGGTGGCTATTTCCCCACCTCTGCCTCTATATCCACATCCCAAATACCTCCTAAGGAACCGGGGAAGAACTGTATGGTGGGCAACATGAACAGTGCACTTCTTTCCTGGAGAGTCCAATAAAATTAGGTCAGAGAGCTGCTGGGCAAAGAGTCTCCGTTTTGGTTCCTCAACTTCCGCTCCCCTCCTGCAGCTTTGCTTGGCTGGAACCAATTGACATTGAATCTGTCTGTTGCTTTTAAGAGAACTGGGAATAGAGCTGGGGTGAAAAGGTTAGCTTCCTACTGGGAATAATGCAGGGACTCGAGTTCTCCCTTAAGGATCTAAATTTGAATCTAGAGGGTTGAATGAGAAATGAGGCCATTTGTGGCAGCCTAACACTGGGCATTTGAAAATTGACACTCTCTCACCATCCTTCCTTTCTTTAAAAAGAAAATAATGTAACTTGGAAGAATATGATTATCCTAAAACATTTTATTTTTTAATGAAAGAGGGTTCATTATGCTACCCGTCTCATCTCGTCCCAGAGGAAGAAAACCCTGTGTTCAGCAAGTTTGCTAAGGAATAATTATAGGTTCAGATCTTCCCCAGGCCCCGAAATTCAATTAAAATTTTTTTGTTTTAAGTTGCTTGCGGTCACATGGCGTGTACGTGTGGATGAGTGTGTATGCGCACACGCATGCGCACACGCGCGCACACATGCCCCAGTTTTCCTTGTAAGTACTTTGGGAATGGGCTCCCAAATGTGAGGTTCCTAAAAGACAAGCATCCCCACGCTCCCAGCCCAATTTCTTTGGCTGTATCTATGTGAGCCTATATTTTAACACGATGAGAAGGGCTCTGTGAAAGGAAACTTACTTTGTTTTTTGTTTGTTGGTTTGTTTTTGGCTAGAATCACCCTGTTTGTCCACTAGTCCCCAGTTCCTGGGATACGTCTCTGGCTTATACTGAATCAGGTCAGTGTGAATAAGTGGCTCTCAACCCTCACTGTGGATCAGAATCACCCGTGGGAACTTTTAAGCCGTAGTGATGCTTACACCCGGATGTATATATTCAGCTGATGTGGAGTGGGCCCCAGGCACCCATAGTTTTTAAAAGCTCCTCAGGTGCTAATGTGTCTCCAGGGATAAGAACCACTGGGTGGCATGGATGATGTGGGGATTTGGTGATTAGTAAAGACACCCAAACAGGGTCATGGGGCCCAAATTTGATTGCCTACACTGCTCAGCTTACTATGTGGTTAGTTCAAATAGTGTAAGCATAGGGGCAGAGTGGTTACCTGTCACATGTATCCAGACTCTCAGTTATATTTAAACTGGGTGGAAACAGGAATCCATAGTTCCCCCCACCATCGTCTCTTTCCTCATCACAAGAGTTGGGGGGGCCTTCCCTGGTGGCGCAGTGGTTGAGAGTCCGCCTGCCGATGCAGGGGACACGGGTTCGTGCCCCGGTCCGGGAAGATCCCACATGCCACGGAGCGGCTGGGCCCGTGAGCCATGGCTGCTGAGCCTGCGTGTCCAGAGCCTGTGCTCTGCAACAGGAGAGGCCACAACAGTGAGAGGCCCACGTACTGCTAAAAAAAAAAAGATAGGGGAAGTTCTATTATAGGACTGTCCCTGTTTACATAAAAAAAATTATTAGGGAGGGACTTCCCTGGTGGCACAGTGGTTAAGAATCCGCCTGCCAATGCAGGGGACACAGGTTCAAGCCCTGGTCCGGGAAGATCCCACATGCCGCAGAGCAACTAAGGCCATGAGCCACAACTACTGAAGCCCGTGCGCCTAGAGCCCGCAAGCCACGACTACTGAGCCCACGAGCCACAACTACTGAGCCCGTGTGCCATAACTACTGAAGCCCGCGCACCTAGAGCCTATGCTCTGCGACAAGAGAAGCCACCCTAGTGAGAAGCCTGCACACTGCAATGAAGAGTAGCCCCCACTCGCCACAACTAGAGAAAGCCCACGCACAATGACAAAGACCCAATGCAGCCAAAATAAATACATAAATAAATAAATTTATTTTAAAAAGTATTAGGGAAGATAGTGTATAGATGACAGCCCTAGTATGAGCATTCCAGGAGATGGGGCAGTATTTATGGGTTCATTCAGTCTATGATTGACCTTTCCTCCAGTTTACAGAAGTAGCTAAAAATCCCCGGGCCTTAGGGCACAAGCCCTCCTGGCAGCCAGGAATATGGAAAGAAGGAGGGCAGGGCTTTGTGAGGCCAGACTCTCACCAGATAATAAACCAGAATAGACACGTCTAATAGAAATCTAATAAATGAATTAATAAACTAAATAACATAAATGTGCCTATGAATCCCCATATATCTCAGCATATAAACATACATAGGTTTCTACATATTAGTGGCATACGTAATGTGTATGTGTGTTTGTAGATTTAAATAGAGTGGTATATAAATATATTTATATAACTACACCAGTCTTGTGGAACGTGGGGGTAATTATGCAGATAGCTCAGACATGTTTTTTGAAAATTGTAGCCATTTTCGTATTTGACTGAAAATTTCACTGATATCCTGATGCTCCCATGTATTTAGATTTATAAATTATGTATATATTTTCTAGTTTGTATACATTATATATATATATATATATATATATATATATAAAATAGGTATTTTATATATTTGCTGTTTTTCAGAGGGGAGTTGCTGAATCTGTATAGATAGCCGAAGTGGGAAATTCAGACTCAAATAATCTACTTCGGGGCTTAGATAACCTGCATTTACTCATTATGTGAATCCAGTTCTAAAATCTTCACTTATCTGGTACTGCATAGGGCCCCTACAAATTTGAACCAGTTGAATACACTTCATTTTGCTTTTGAGAATGCAGGTGTGTGGTGAATAATTAGGAGGACCTATCGGGTCCACTTTGAATTATCCACCCTCTTGAAGGGAGGAAGAGTGGAAAACTGTCCAAGAAATAGCTAAGAGAAATAATTTCAATTTGGCTTTGTGATGAAGTCAGAATTTTCTCTCTCACTGTCTGTCCTGCTGTGTCTCATGCGCAGGCACGGAGGCGCACGCAAGCATACATACATAGATACACTCACTCTTTTATCAAACTGACCCTAGTTTCTTTCTGGGCTGGACTGACAGCAGGTTGAATGTCCCTGGAATGCTTATGTCTGCCCTAGATGTATTTTTGATGTATTTGTGAAAGGAGGTGAGCTCCACGTCCTTCTACTCCGCCATCTTGATTCCGAGCCTCTCTATGACATTTCTGCTTATCTCCCAGTTTGGCTCTGTATTTGAAACTGGAACAGATATTGGAACTGCGTCCTCCCAAACTGCATCCAAGAGCTGGGGCTCAGAGTCACACAGTGGACAATGGGGGTGGGAGGAAAGCTGTCTGCTACCATCTTCCTGTCCCCTGTGCACAGTCCAGGCTGAGCTGACTGCAGTGACTCCCAAGACTCTGCTTTACAGGCCCATTGTGATGATTTTTTTAATGAAAAAGAACATAGATGAGTTTTATTAAGATTCCTCTGCCTCGGGCTTCCCTGGTGGCGCAGTGGTTGGGAGTCCGCCTGCTGATGCAGGGGACACGGGTTCGTGCCCCGGTCCGGGAGGATCCCACATGCCGCGGAGCGGCTGGGCTCGTGAGCCATGGCCTCTGAGCCTGTGCGTCCAGAGCCTGTGCTCCGCAACGGGAGAGGCCACGGCGGTGAGAGGCCCCGCGTACCGCAAAAAAAAAAAAAAAAAAAAAAAAGGTTCCTCTGTCTCTGGGTTGGTTCAGCAACAACTTAGCTTTAAATATGAACCTCATTCTCCTAACTGCTTCTTTTATCTTGTTGGCAAAACCAAAATGAAGCATATGAGAGGAAAACAACCTGGCCTTGGAAAAAGACCACACTGTTTAAACCCAAGATTGGCTACTTGTGGATGAAATAAAGTAAAAGGGAGTTTTCTGAATTGTTCAATTTATTTATTTATTTCTATTTATTTATTTATTTACTTATTTTTGGCTGTGTTAGGTCTTCGTTGCTGTGGGCGGGCTTTTCTCTAGTTGCGGTGAGCTGGGGCTACTCTTCGTTGCGGTGCGCGGGCTTCTCATTGCGTGGCTTCTCTTGTTGTGGACCTCGGGCTCTAGGCGCCTGGGCTTCAGTAGTCGAGGCACGTGGGCTCAGTAGTTGTGGCTCGCGGGCTCCAGAGCGCAGGCTCAGTAGTTGTGGTACACAGGCTTAGTTGCTCCGTGGCATGTGGGATCTTCCCAGACCAGGGCTTGAACCCATGTCCCCTGCATTGGCAGGTGGATTCTTAACCACTGCGCCACCAGGAAAGTCCCTAAATTGTTCAGTTTTAAACATCCCACTTTATTAAATACATTCAACATGAAATCAACTTTTGTTGTTTTACTTGAATCACATCTCCACTTTGGTATGGGTCTGTAGGAAGAAGGAATGGAATTGCTCTGTTAGGTTCCTGGATGCTGTTCTATTTCATCCACACTCCCGGTGATGCCATTAATCACAGTGTGGACATACCAGCTTTCTAGATTTAACTTGGGATATATGTGGTCACATACTACATAAGTTTGTGCCAGCAGAATGAAATGGGCCAGGGAGCACAGGACAAGCTACTCATCTACTCATCCAGCAAAGATTTACTGAGCCCCTTTTGTGTGCCAGGCACTGTGTGAGGTTCTGGGGTGGCGAGAACAAGATCCTGTCTATGAGGTCCTCACGGTACATATGTGTGGAAGAAATGGACATATTAACAAATAGGTATAATACAATGCGTAAAATGTCATTAAAGAGATAACACACGGGACTTCCCTGGTGGCACAGTGGTTAAGAATCCGCCTGCCAATGCAGGGGACATGGGTTCGATCCCTGGTCCAGGAAGATCCCACATGCTGTGGGGCAACTAAGCCCGCAAGCCACAGCTGCTGAAGCCCACGCGCCTAGAGCCCGTGCTCCACAACAAGAGAAGCCACCGCAATGAGAAGCCCGCGCACCGCAACGAAGAGAAGCCCCCTCTCGCCGCAACTACAGAAAGCACGCGTGTAGCAATGAAGACCCAACGCAGCCAAAAAATACAAAATACAAGAAAAGAACATTTAATTTTTAAAAAAAGAAATAACACACGAGCACTATAAAAGCACAAAGGAGCAGTGGGATCTAACCTACTCTTCGGGGTGGGGGTGAACTCTCGAGGACGAGCGGATGGTGAGAGCCAGAACTTTATTTTATTTATTTTTGTACCTCCTCGTCCTAACTATGATACCATGCTTGTCGAAAGAATTGATCAAGGAGGTATTACGTCTCTGGAAATGCAGCGGCACCAGCACTGTAATATGAGTCAGGAGGTCTGCGTTCTGGACCAGGCTCTACGATTGCAGTCTGTGACTTGGTCCTGCCACTGCTTGTCAAGATGGAATTAGGGGAAGATCCTGGGCCAGGGCCAGACCTCCACTTCCCTGGTTAATTAAGTATACCGTCCCTTGTCCCCGTATATGTGTAACACATAAGAAATAAAACCATATAATGGTTTTATTTTATCTATAATGCATTCATAAAATAGTCGTCAGCTCTCTCTAACCCTGTCCTTTCCCAGTTTTCTGTGAATCTTTAAAAAAGTATTTTAAAGTTATTTGGGAGAGTATTTATAACTCCAGACTGTTTTTCACAAAAGTTAGGACAGGTTGACTAGCACTGAGGAGGCTGGAACCCGGAGAAAGAGACGTAATATGAAAGGAGCCATTTGGCTTACTTTGGCCAATGCTAACCAACAGTTTAAAACCACACTAGTGAATTCCCTCGTGGTCCCGTGGTTGGGACTCTGCGCTCTCACTGCCGAGGGCCCAGGTTCAAACCCTGGTCGGGGAACTAAGATCCTGCAGTGGCGTGGCCAAAAAAAATAAATAAATAAAATAAATAAAAATTTAAAAAATAATAAAAGAAATAAAACCACCCTATACTTAGAACAATGGGGTGACAGGCAGGGCCCAGGGACTGTATCGTGTTCTCTACAAAGAATGCTGTTTGTTTCTCTGCTTGAGTCCAGCAGAGAGGAAGACTGGTGGCTGAAGTGTCCTGACCTGATTGGAACAGGAGGCCTCGCATCCCTGCTGATCAACTTGCCTCCTTCCCTTTTCCTTACGCTGAAGGGAGGAAATAAAACCGAAATGTTCTGTTCTACCCAAACAACTCAGTGTTAAATCTGAAAGGCCTAACCCTTCTCACAGAATTCATTGCTCTTTGCCTCTAGAACACTCAAGTGCTCGCTTACCTCAGTTTTCTCTTCTGCAAAATGAGTATGGTAATTCCTGTCCTAACTTACTATTCAATGTCCTTCACTTTTATGGTATGTTTCATGATTTGTAACTTGTAGTTGATTAATATCTGTCTTCCTAACTTGACAGAGATATTCAGGAAGACAAGAACTGTGTTTGTTTTCCTCTCCATTTAATTCCCAGCATCTAGTACAGTGCTACCGGCCAGTCACTCAATAAATACTTTTGAATAAATGAATGAATGGTATTGTCAGGATCAAGTAAGATGAAGTATTTTAAATATTTTCGAAAAATTGTACAGGTGAAATGTGTGTAAAGCATCGTTTTTAGTTAACTAGATTGTAAATTCAATGAGTTTAGGAACCAAATCTTATACTCTTTATTTCCCATTCAACCTAGCAGAGTACTCTCCGCATAGTAGGTGCTCTGTAAATAATTATGCTCATCACTAGAGTATTTAAAAGAAAGTTATAATAGTTGCAATCAACAATCCAAAAGTGAATTTAAGAAAAACAGTTCCATTTATAATAGCATTAAAGTAATAAAATACTTAGGAATAAATTTAAGGAAAAAGTAAAAAACTTATACTCTGAAAACTACAAAACACTGTTGAAACCTAATTAAATTAAAGAAAACTTAAATAAATGTAAAAACATCCCATGTTCATGGCAATACTTCCCAAATTGATCTACAGATTCAACACAATACTTATATCAGAATCCCATTTGGCTTCTTTGTAGAAACTGACAAGCTAATCCCAGAATTCATATAGAAACTAAAGGGACCCAAAATAGCCAAAACAACCTTGAACAAGAAGAACAAGGTTGGAAGACTCACATTTACTGATTTTTAAACTTACTGCAATGGTACAGTAATCAAGAGAGTATGGTACTGGCATAAAGATAAACATAGAGATCAATGGAATAGAATGAGAGTCCATGAATAAACTCTCACATTTACAGTCAATTGATTTTCAACATGAGAGACTAGAAAATTCAGTGGAGGAAGAGTGCTCTTTTCAAGTGGTGCTGGGACAACTGGACAGCCACGTGCAAAAAAATTAAATTGGACCCCTACTTCACACTATATACAAAAATTAACTCAAAATGGATCTTAAATGTAAGACTTAAATGTAAGAGCTAAAAATATGAAACTCTTAGAAAAAATCATAGGTGTAAATCTTCATGACTTTGGATTAAGTAATGGTTTCTTAGATAAAGGCACCATAAGAAAAATAGATACATGGACTTCATCAGAATTAAAAACTTCTTGCTTCAAAGGACACCATCAAGAAAGTGAAAAGATAATCCACAGAATAGGAGAAAATATTTGCTAATCATATATCTGATAAGAGACTTGTATCTAGAATATATAAAGAACCCTTATAACTCAATAATAAGGAGACAAGTAGCCCATGTGGGCAAAGGATCTGAATAGACATTTCTCCAAAGAAGAAATACATGCCAATAAGCACGTGAAAATATGTTCAGTACTGTTAGCTATCAAAGAAATGCAAATCAAAACCACTAGGACCGCTATAATAATAATAAAAACAAGAGAATAATAACTGTTGGTGAAGATTGGAAAAATTTTTACCCTCATACATTGCTGGTAGGAATATAAAATGATACATCTGCTTAGGAAACAGTCTGGTAGTTTCTCAAAATATTAAACCTAGAATTACCCTATGACCCAGTAGCTCCACTCCTTAAGTATATACCCAAGAGAAATTAAAACATATGTTCATGTAAAATGTGTATATGAATGTTCATAGCAGTGTAACTCATAATAGCTGAAAATTGGAAACAACCCAAATGTCCATCAACTGGATAAATAAAATGTGGAATATTCACAAAATGGAATTATTCAGCAATAAAAAAGGAACGAAGTACTGATACATGCCACGATACAGATGAATCTTGAAAATATTATGCTAACAGAAAGCAGCCAATCACAAAAGACCACATATCACATGATTCCATTTATATGAAGTGTTCAAAGTAGGTAAATCCATGAAGTGAGAGAGTAGATCGGTGATTTCCTAGAGCTAGGAGTGTTGGGGTGGGGCCCATAGATATAGGATTTCCTTTTGGGGTGATGAAAATATCCTGAAATTGATTGTGATGATGGTTGCACAACCTGGTGAATATATTAAAAACATTGAATGGTACACTTTAAATAGGTGAATCATATAGTATGTGAATTACACCTCAATAAAGCTTTTATTGAAAAAAGAAAATTATAATACAGTGCCAGCCCTTAGGGAGCCTACAAGTTAATTGAATTTTCTTTCTTTTTTTTTTTTTGGTTCTCCATCTTAAAAATCCTGGCTACTCCATTTTGAAAGTTTATTTGTTTATTTATTTTCTATTGGCTACTGTAACTTAGTGCTTTGGAGTTTAGGGTAAAGTCGCAGGAAAGACATTAGAGAAAAAAGGGCAGAGAACAAGGGCAAAAGGGAACCCAAGGAGCTAAGTCTTTGGGAAGAGGCCTGTTCACTCTCCTAGCCAGTCTAATAGGTAAGAACTTTGTCTTCAAGATTCCAAACATGAATATCTTCTTTTTTTTTTTTAATATATATCATCTAACATTTTAAATAACTGACTTAAAAATGATTTTAGAACAGCACCCATAGGAACGTAAACGTGGGCATTATAATTAATCTACAGCTGGGCCAAGAAATAAACAACTGTACAGAGAACTTATTGTGCAAATAAGTACATTCCATTAAGAGGCCAGACAGATAGTAACATGTGGATTTAACTACAAACACGAATATTTTTGATTGGGAGTTCCAGTTTTGGCGGTGGTGTTTGGAACTGAGTTGTCTCAGCCACCTGCTTTGGGTGCAAAGGCAGATATAAAAGTATCCGCTTCCTATCCTTCTCTAGTCTCTCACATCTGTCTGAAGATCTGGATAATTGGTGGGTGTGGAAAGAAAGCCATGGAGAACTTGTATCCATCTGGAGAGTGGCAAGGCGAGAAAGAGCTGGGTAATGACTCAAGGAGATTGGAGTCTAGGAACAAAAGACTCGGAAAACCTCCCTAAGCATATAATGGGAAGGATCTTGGACATCTTGATGACTAAATTGACTCCTACTATGCTGTAGTTTTGATCGTATCTTGGATTCCTTCCTTTTTCCAGAATCCCAATTTCAACGACGTGAATACCTTCACACACATTTGTTCTAAATAAGAGCCTTTGAACAGAGCCATCTTGACAGAGAGAAGGGGTTTGGGTAGGTGTGGGAAGCAGAGGGATCTGGCAGGGGGAAAAAAGGAGTTAGTGCTGGTCTTTAGGAAACAGTCTGATGAGGAAAATGATACTCAGCTCTTGGATTTAAGAAATAAAGAAGCAACAAATAGGAAGACCTTTGTTATTTGGAAAAAAAAAAAAAAAAGCCTTCTGGATGAGAAAATGTTGAGCAAGATTTTAAAGGAAGTTCAGAGTGTGGATTGAGGAGGCATTCCCTCCCTTGATGCTGGGCCCCAACCACAGGAATAGCTCCCCTCAGAGCTGGTTAACTGTGGCCCTTCACCTGCATATTCTGAGTGACTGGCTGAAGTCTAGTTAAGTGCCGACTGAGGGGGGGCAAGGTAGCGGGTCTTTTGAAGTAGCTTTGGTTTGAGCCTTGGCTGGGGAATTCAGTGCATTTACTTTTAGGGGAAGCAGAGAAGGAGAGTTGGGAGCCCTTGCTGTGGTGTAGGTTCCCTACACCAAAACAGACATGTGTTCTGCTCTCTGACCAGCCCTATTCTCTGCTCTTCTTATCCTAACTTGCCTAATTGATACCTTGGCTGATGGTGTCATTACAAGGCTTGAATAATAGCCTGACCAGATGATTTCAAAATGGGAAAGGTGATTAATATGTTGGAAATCCGGCTGGGGCGAGCAGGGAAGGGGATGTCCTGAGAAATAAAAAATGGGAGAGGGGTCCTTTTGTGTCCCCCATCGCCCACCCTTAGTTCTTCAACCTAAGGGAAGAACTTGGGGATAGAGTCTGATTTCCAGCTCCTTTCGGTTTGCTGATCCCTCTCCATTTCTCTTCCCTACCTCCCCCAACAGCACACGTTCTGACACCTACAAGCTCATTACATGATGATGACCCATATTTTTATCCCTTTTATGAGCATCAAACACACATCGTCCTGCAAGCACTTGTGTTTTGTTTCCCTAGTGATGTGTGAGTGCCTTTGATGGTAATTTATTGTCGGGTTGAGCAGCCAGGTCTTAACTGTACCCTAAAATTGCTTACCATTTTGATGCCTCCAAACCATCCCAAAATGTACCTTTTTCCTACATAAGGGTGTGGGACAACTCCCTTTTAACTGTCTTCTGTGGTAGAATATGGAGCTTAGAGAGAACATGAGCAGGGATTCCCCTGCTGGGTTTCAGGGATGCCTTGGTCCCCAACTTCTAATTGCAGCTGGGCTGTATGAAAGTTTTGCTCCACTCAGCAAAATTTTTCTTCATGGCTTAGGTCAACAGGGCTTCACTGGTTGTGCAGAATGGTCAAAGAGCAGTTTCTACTCTGATAGTCGACTCTTCAGGAAATTTCCATTGTGGCTACTTGCATCTGTGAATTCAGATGGGCTTAGAAGTGAGAATGTTGCACCCTAACCTAGGGAGTCTGGGCTGTGAGAGGCAGTTGACCCAAAGCAATGCCCTCCTTCTGAAGTCATTCTGTAATAACCCATAACTCCCACATCTGACCACTCGTTCATCTGGTTTAGGTAAAATTCAGCATCCCCTAAGGGGTGACCAGGGGGAAGAGAGGATGAGTAGTGAAGTCCTAAGAATGTAAGTTTAGCCCAAGCAGAACTTTGTTCTTAAGTATAATTGAATTTGGGCCCAACAGTCTTCTTTGCCCCAGCTTAACTTTGTCCCTCAGTGTAATACAAAGCATCAAACTCTAGGGCACTCAGATTCATTACAGGAGGATGAGTCAATGTTGAGAACAACTAAGAATGTAACCCGTGTCTCGTGAAAGTATAAGGGGAAAATGGAGACTGAAATTCCTACCTCTCTTTCTGGAAAGGCCAGCGTAACATCCAATGTTGACTTAGGTACTGTGCTAGAAACTGGTGTCTACCTATGGACTGAGTCCTGGTCGGCTCTTGTTACAGACTGTCCATTCCAGCTGAGTTCATTTGTTCTCTCTCTCCCACACATGACACTCACCACATGTGCTTGCTGGTACTTGCCTCCAATGATTTTTACAGGCCAGTTCCCTCCTTCTTCAACCTTAGGTACTGTTTCTCTGTCCTCCGTGTTCAACCCTGTCCCTTTCTTTTTTGCATACCTGGTCCTAAAAGTCTCTTCCACCATAAAGCTGCCTTATTGGCCTTACCTGACCCCTAGGACTCCATTGTTTTACAGTTCCTCAACATTTTATTATTTGTACGTATCTCTCTGTTCTGTTGCCTGCCTACATCCATGAAAGGACTTTCCGTGGCCATCTGAATGAGCTTCCTGACTGAAAGCAAAACTATTACCACCAGCTTCTTAGGTAGATAAAAATCTCTCTTCTGTTAAAGGCCTTCCAAAGAGGGAGAATTTACACGCTTCCTTGGCCTCCAATTTTTATGTCCAGTGGAGTTGTATAGATGCAGATGAATTTGATAAAGACAGTGGCTTCCATGGTGGAATCCATGTGAAATGTCATTTTCCATATGATAACGTGCAGATTGTATTTTCTCAAACTTCAGAAATTGAGTCATTTATCTGGAAATTTCAAAGAAATATGGGGCATCTATCATGATTAACTGGTTCTCCATTACATACAGAATAAAATCCAAATTCCATTGCTTGGTCTTCAGAGCCCTCCATAGTGACACTACATTTATCTCTATATCCCTTCACATAACCTAGACTACAACCTCTTGGTCTACTTTAGGTTCTGGAACTCATTCTATGCTCTTCTGCTTCCAGACTTTTGTACATACTATTCTTTCTGTCTGGAATGCCATTCCTTTCCTCATCGACCTATCAAGGTCCTATCCTTCATTTAAGCCCAACTTAAAAATCTTCTCCTCCAGGAATACTTCCCAGATCTCTCTAGTGACAATTATTTCTGTCTCTCCTCCAACTAAGGTGTCACATTATTTGAGCCTCTGTGATAGCACTGTTTTGTACTGGAATAATATATATCTATAAACTTAGCATAAGGCTTTGGACAGTAGGTGCTCAAGAAATATCAATTATCTGGAAAACATGGCTTGTTTTTACGTTATTTTGCTCTTACGGTTCTTCTCTAACCATGTCACCATTTTATACTGGCCAAATCGGTCTTTGCGTATTCTCCACCTCTGTCTATTGTAAGAACAGATCATCTAAAATAATCTAGTGTGGGTAGAACTGACAGGTTTAAGAAGACCCTGAAAGCAGAGCCATCCTTGGAAAGTTTCTGGACTGGTTTGAGATTAGCTTTCCTGCATGACAAAGGGCATTTGAAGGAATGTCCATGATGAGCCACTTAGGGAGAAACCAGGATCAAGGGAGAGGCACCTGAAGATGAGAAGAAACTGATTTCTGGGAAAGGGATCAGTTTAAGGATTTTGTATGTCAGCAAAAAAGGCAATGTACTTGCTTAGAGGTATTCATTTCACTCTTGGCACCAAGCTTGATTTTTTATGCTACAATAATGTCGCTGACAGCACTTTTCCTGGCCGGTGCCCGAGGAAGGGCTAACAGCTCTGCTCCCATGTGCTTCTTGGTAGGAGGAGAAGAATGCGATGTTTTTTGACTGCTCCATATGCTTAAGACAATACAAATCTAAGCCTCCCAGGTCTCTTACCAATTCCTCCCATCAACTATTCACTCGCCCATCATCTCAGGTCTCCTGACTTCCAACAAGGCCTTTGCATTCTAAGATAAACTCTTAGATTATTTCCCTTGTTACCCTCTCTTATTTCTGATGGTCCACATGGGTAATTTCTTCAGTCCTAGTCCTCTGTGCTCAATTCTGTAGCTTCTTTCTTGCCAAACTCTTGTTTATTATCTATCTCCTCTTCCTCCTCTAGCAAGTATTCTCTGACCAACTTCCGGAAATATCCTTAACCTTTCCTCATCCTCCCCAGCATGGGTGGCTAGATCTCAGCCCAGATCTTTTAGTAATGTTCCTGTTTCTCTGTGTCTTGTTTTCTATCATCCAGGGAACTTCCCCATAAGGACATTACTTTTCTTTTTAACTCTGTATGCATCCATGTGGCCTCCAGTTTCTCCAGTCAGAGAAGTCATTGACTGGCTTTCTTTTGCTTGGAAAGTCAACCAACATTAACAGATGACAATAAAGAGAGATTTAGAAGCTGTTGACTTTCCTGATCCCGTTCTTCCGCCCCTAATCCTTCCTTTCCACTGTTCCTTCCGTCCCCAAATGCTGGCTGAGCATCTGCTATGTACTAGGCACTGCTCTAAGTTGCTATGCTTCTCCCTGTATACAGCTTATACTCAAAGCTCTTTCTGAGTGGTTGTTTAGATATTGGTTTGCTATGGGAAATTACTTAATCAAATGTTCCCAGACAATGTCAAAAGTATGGAAGTCTCTGATTGAGTACACAGTTAGGATTTCTCTTCTTTGTTAGCCACTCTCCCCATTCTTGGTATTTCTATTGATCATTGGTCCATCTCTCAGAACTTGATATAGAAAAGTTGTTTTGTGTCTCATCCTGTGATGAGCAGTTAGTCCATCTCAACCATAATTTTAGCATTTACTGAAGAACTCAAAGGATGGGAGTGGGGATACTAGATACTCCCCTCAAAAACAGAAGCCATGGTTCTTGCCTTCACAGAACTTAAACTTTAACAAACAAGACAGAAAGCATCATTTCTCCCACTGTCATATGTAAACACACACATGTGCTGGGTTACGCAATTAAATATTGTTGAAAAACTAAATGGTTAGGTGAAATGGAGCAAAGAAGTCATCTCAGTTAGTTGGAGTTAACAAAGAAAGTCTCTTTGGAGGAAAGGGTTTTAAGCAGCTGGGTTTTGATGGGAGACTGTGGGAAGTAGAGGCTGTGAAGACAACATTCTAGGGGATAGGAGACGATATTCAATCACAGGCTTAGATGTAGGAGTGAGTAGGGGGGTGGGAGTTGGTGAATGGGTTATCTTGGCTGAAGCGCAAGGTCTAAGTAGGAAAAATAAAAAGAAATAGGTTCAATGAGAGATTAGGGGAGAGTTGGTGGAGGACCTAGATGGCGAGACTAGGTTGATGTGTCTTCCTAGCTGGAGGCAGGGGAATAAATAAAATAACTCTAGAAGGACTGAAATGTTCATTCTTCTCCCTAGATCTTGAGAGAAAGGGATTAAGACTTTTGGAACTCTGACTACTACCTGACTTAAGGGCTCTTCTAACATGAGGGAAGGAACAAAGACCAATTATAATATAAGCCAAAGGGTCTGTTTTTTTTTTTTTTCAAAATATTGCTTAAATTTCAGCTGTAATTATTTATTCACAGGAACTCTGCACTTCACTTTGCTTGGTTCTATTCTGGAATCATAGATTGACCCTACAGAAATTAACTTAGCCAGTCAAAAACTTCTGGCATCCTTCAGTCTACCCGTTGTTTCCTGTATAACAAGGTTTCAGGGTAAAGCAAAGAAACTTTCACACATGGTATCTGTCCATTGACCTTTACCTTTCTGGATTCACCCTCCTTGAGGGGAGGAAATATTCACAGAGGAACTGCCTTTGAATTTTGCCAGCCTGTTAGAGGGAGGTCTTTTAAATCTGGGTTATATTAACTACCACAGGGGAGGAGAGTCCCAGCTCTAGCTTCCAGGCCTTTTACGATATTTTCACCTTGGACTGCTGCTGGAATTTCCTCTGAAGCAGAAGGACGGGGTGGTCACTTTCCATATAATGCTTAAACATGAATGAGAGGGAAAAGATACTATAATGTGTCTACCTCTTCCCTTTGGTATATTTAGGTTTAAAAGACAAAATACCAAGAAAGGAATTAAATTTTGTAGAGGAAGAAAGAATAGACTTACCAAAGAAAGAAGAACTTCCCAACAGAGTGGATTATTGAAGAGGATTATTGAGAGGATTGAAGGAAATTGTGTAGTTCCTTTATCTGAGGAGTTAGAAGAACTGGATCAGTTACCAACTGTCTGCATGATTTTGGAGGCAATGCAACGAATGTGGAGACCTCCAAAGTTCTGTCTTCAGGGCTAAGATTCAGTGATTTCAGAACAGGACATAGAGAGAGGAAGGCAGAGTGACCCGAAACTGTCTTTTCACACCTCTCTTCCCCATGGCTCCATGCCCTTCTGCTTCCTCAAAAACATATTTTTTTGTCTTTCTAGTTCAGAGATAGAAGACTTTGAGGAAGTGAAAATGAAGTTTATTCAACCTAGATGTGCACATGGAATTTTGTGACCAATTCTGTAATGATTCTTATATCTGAATGAATAGCCAAAGTGAAATTTCATACTGACATTGGGTCAACTCTTTATTCCTGATTTGTGGATTATCTACTTGGTGGATTCCTGATTTGTGGATTATCTACTTGGTGGATTTTTGCAGAGTCCGTACTTCCACTGCCTTGGGTCTAGCAGAAACGATGTGTCAGAAAAAGCATCAGGGATAGACACAGATGGTGTGTTTGCATGTGTGTGTGTATGAGTGACTTTGTGTAGGTAAAGTGATGTACCACTTTTTTTGGTAACACTAATTACATTTTGAGCTTGTATATTTATTTTGGAATCTGTTTAATAGTGGCCTCTACCACTAGATAGAAGGCTACATGCAAGGCTTATGTTTATTTTGTACACCATTTTACACTCAACATTTAGTGTAGGACATAGCACAGAGTAGCCAGTCAACAAATGAAAGAATTATATGCGTCTCTGCTCTCATCCACTGACCTGGATAATGAGAAGTGCCTACTTTCCAGGGGCTGGGAGGATTCTATACTATGGCAAGTGGAGGAATCAGAGATGAGCCACAGAAACTGTGATCAGTTCTCCCCAGGTGAGGCTAGCAGCTCTAGGTCAGATCCCTCGTTCACATCCCCTGCCTATCACTGGCTGCATCTTATCGTAATACCTAGGGCACAGGCCAGGGAGTGATCCAGGGCTGGGGCTGGGAGGAGGTGAGTCCTGGATATCAGAATAGACATCTTATTCCAGCTGCAGTGGTTCCAGATGTGGCAGGGTTCCAAGCCCACTGACCTGCAGGGCACTGTGGGGGGTCGGTGGCATGAGTCAGAGAGGAATGCGGGGCTGGTTGTTTCACTCTGTGAGGAGAAGTCAGTTCCCCATTCCTGTCAGTTCTCTAATGGCATCTCCGGGGCAGAGCTTAGAAACATTCAGTTGAAGAAGACAGACTGAGCACCCACGCTCTTCTGAATCCCCTAGAATGTTGGCAGGAGAAGAATTTAAATGGATTTTAATGGGCAGAGGACAATCCATAGACCAGCAAAATATCATAGTGTGTCTCAAGTGAAAGGAAGATTGAGAGATCATCTTATCCATACTTCTGCCTTCATTCCAGGTAAATAAAAATCCCTCCCCTTGAAGATTTTTCTGACCTATAAGATGGAGGCCATACCAGGGCAGTAGAAGCTCAGGGTAAATTCTCCAAGCTCCCATTTCCTCATTCTCCTGGTGGGACTGAGTGGACACACCAGAGAGATCTTTACTTCTACTTCCCTCAATGCTCTGCTTCTTCACATAGCACGCAGTGGTGGGACGTCGCTGCATGTGTGGAGAGGCCCTCATTCTTGGTTCTTACTGGAGAGGGGAGCTATGAGTCTTGTAAATGTGATGACATCGGCAATGACAGACTCTTCAGCTGCCTGCTAGTCTGTAATTGAAGCCAGGAATTCAGCACACACTAAGACACACCCAGCCTTCACTGTGGGTTCCAGGAGTGGGTTCCTGCGCAGCCATCAGGCTGGGAGGACCCTCACTTAACCAACCCTCTCTGACAAACTCCAGGTCCTCAGAGCTGAATCCTAAATTCCCAAACCAAGCAATAATTTCATCCCTCTTTCTGTTTCCGTTCCCAATTGTGCCTAAACTGTTCTTGCAAGTTATTCCCAGTTGCTAAATCCCCAGTAGGTGAGATCTAAGCTCCATGGTAATATCATGGGATGTTCTTTCTTTTTGATTTAGTTGAAATCTTTTTTGTTATAATCAGAGCCTAAAATTGATCAAACCAGAAAGCTTCTACACTGCTTTGAAGCTCCAGGCAAATAGGTTGGGGATTTTTCCTGCTGTTCTCCACCTCTCTCCATAATGAGATGCTTTGTTTCCGTGAGTGAATCGGCCCTGATCCAGACTTTCAGACTCTGTGACAAGACATTTCAACCCTCCCTCTGCCTCCAGGCAGGACTGAATTTAACTCATCCTAGGCTGAAGGCTGTCTCCTGTAGACCTTGTTTCAAGATTTCCTGAATCTTTGGCATCTTTTGGTTGAACATGCACAGCTCTTTGCCCCTGTTGTCGAATCTTAATTTCCTTTGGTGATTCCAACACATTACTTCTCATTGTGAAAAGGGAGATCCAGGTAGGGTGTTCCCTGGCAGTCTAGTGGTTAGGACTCTGAGCTTCCACTGCCGGGGGTCTGAATTCGATCCCTGGTGGGGGAACTAAGATCCCGCAAGCCATGAGACATGGACATACACACACACACACACGTGCGCGCGTGCACACACAAAAGAGAGAGATCCATGTCTCATAACTTTCCAGCTAAAAGTGCTCAGTTCTTTTATAAAGCTTCTCAAATGTTAGTTTGGTCTCATGTCTATCTTCCTTATACCAGAAGAGGAAAGTTAGTGTTATTTGAAATTTGCCTTATTATCTGAGCAGTGTTGACCTGAGCTAGTTGTCCATATTTTTGTCACTATTGTTACTGTGCCTCCACTCCAACGACCTTTCTTTGGACTGAGACTTCAAATGTAGTTTTCTCTACCTGGGATGCCTTTCCCTCTCTCATCAGTCCTGACCTACTGTTACCTCCAGGCCCTGTTCCGTTTTCTCTCTCTCTCCCTCTCCACTGCCTTTCCTAACTCTGCATTTCCTTTGTGTTCCCAATCCTTCCAATCCCCCTAGCAGCAATGTAAAGAAGTTCGTTCAGCTGGCCTCAAGACCTGCCTTCACCTCACTGTCTTCAAATACGGATCCCAGATGAGAAGAGCCCTGAGGAGCATACAGGGGATCAGCATTAGAGTATAGAGGGCTGCATAATAGCATGGAAGTCAAGAACCCCAGAGTTCTGGTGTGGGTCTTAACCTTGGGCAACTCATAACCTCTCTGGACTTTCAGTTAATTATTCGGACAAGGAAGTGTTATATCAGGCCATCTCTAAGAATGCTTTAAACCTGAAATATTATGAATTTGTGCTTTCCTTTCTTTCTTGTTCTCCTCCAAAATTATGGACAGAACTCTATAAGCTGGGAAACCACAGAATAGAAGAATGAATTAAAAGACATAATTGGAACTCACAGAGGAAGAACCATGTGAAGACCAGGGAGGAGATGGCCACCTACAAGCCAAGGAGAGAGGCCTCACAAGAAGCCAAACCTGCCAACACCTTGATCTTGGACTTCCAGCCTCCAGAACTAAGAAACAAATTTCCGTTTAAGGAAAAAAAAAAAGACCTAACTAGTAGGGGGTGGGGGGGAAGCCATTTTAATGTGTAGGTAGTGCTGGTGGTAATGATTGAAAATTTGTAGCAGGGATGAGAGAGGGCACTGTGCCTTCTTATCCTCTTGCAATCTTAAAAAAATTGCTGTGATCTGTTTTAGAGGGTAAGGAAGTGGCTATGGCCTAAGCCTTACATCCTTTGCACAGTGACCCTGTATCCCAGAAATATGTTTATTCTACTGTGGGAAGGTGGGTCCACCCTCCCTAGAGTCATTAAAAAAGACACTACATTAAGTTCTTACTCATTTCTTCCTTAGAAACTCCCAAGTCCTATGTGAGTAAAAAAGAAGATTATTTCCATCTGGAACTAAAAAAAAAAAATCTTCATTTTCTAAATGGAACTCAAGCTTCTTCTATGATATATTGGTTGTTATGCTTCATAACAATCCCTGTAAAATAAAAGGCCATAAAACCCAGTAATTTATAAGGTTATGTGGCTGTGTGTGTGTGTGTGTGTGTGTGTGTGTGTGTGTGTGTAATTTATGTGATTACCACTGTGTACTAGAAGAGACTTAGAAAATGTCATGCTGACCACATCACTTACCCTAAGCAGGGACAGATCCACATTAGTTTAAACAACTGGAGCACTTAGATGTTTTTTAAAGGATTTTTTTTAAAGGGGATCCCTGAAGAGCTAAAGGAGGGAGGGAGATGAATATTTATTAAATACTTATTCTATGCTGGGTATTGCAAAAGACTATATACCATATTTGCCTAAATATAAGGTGAAGTTTTATCTTCTCAAAATAAATTCTCAGAAAAGAATTTGGTTTATATTTGAATCCTTACAAAGTGTCATATTGTAGAATATGTTTTCAATTACTTGATTTTGAAAAATTAGGTTCTTTTTTTGGGAAGACACATTAGCTGACAAAACAACAAACAAACACCCCCCAAACAAAAAACAGAATCGATGCTAGTCTGAATTGCTTATAGAGGCTATTTGATGGAATTTGTTAAAACAAAACAAAAATCACTTCAGTTTCTGGGAGCGTGACAGTCTAGGTTATTTGAATCAACTTTCCTGCTGAAAACAACTAAAAATGCTGGATAAAATATTGAAAACATCTTAAAAGCATCAAAGAGGTGACAAGAGGGCTTCCCTGGTGGCGCAGTGGTTGAGAGTCCGCCTGCCGATGCAGGGGACACAGGTTCGTGCCCCGGTCCAGGAAGATCCCACGTGCCGCGGAGCGGCTAGGCCCGTGAGCCATGGCCGCTGAGCCCGCGCATCCGGAGCCTGTGCTCCGCAACGGGAGAGGCCACAACAGTGAGAGGCCCACGTACTGAAAAAAAAAAAAAAAAAAAAAAGAGCTGAGACGATAGTAAGAAAATATCAGGCCAAATCTAATGGAAAATGAAAATTCAAAGCAGTATAAGTGGAAAAAAGAGGGCAGTTTTGACCAGAAGGTATTTGCTGATCAAGGCAAACTTGAACTCTGGTTTTGATAGCTGGTCTCAGAAGTTAAAACTCAGGGTTGGCTAAAGTGGGGAGTTTAACAGGAGACCCTTTTCACATTACAGTGAAGAATCAAAGGGTTACACCCTCAAGGTAAGGGTGAAACAGAAGTAAACCTAATTTTTCTTCTCACTCCTGAAGGACTGCAAGAAAGTGTCCCTGGTGCT
The DNA here is from genome assembly GCF_005190385.1 of Monodon monoceros. Lineage (NCBI taxonomy): Eukaryota > Metazoa > Chordata > Mammalia > Artiodactyla > Monodontidae > Monodon > Monodon monoceros. Next base: position 41,112,754 of record NW_021703783.1, read on the forward strand.
GAGCAGAGCAGAGGGGAAAATTCCCAGTCAGCCTGATTTGTAGCCAAATTTACATTACTCTGGTAACCAAGGAAAAACTCAAACCTTGAATTTAGTTTAAAATGATGCCAGGCAAGTATTTCCCTAGGCACCTGGCAAAGGTAAATGCAAATCCTCCCTCAGTGAAGGCACCTTAATCCTAACCTTCAAAAATGCCCACAAGTAATTCTTCAAAGGCAATGAATAAGCAAACATACAGGGAGGGAAGCCACCTTGAATGAGAATCAGCAAAAACAATAGACGGAAACAGATTCATGACAAATTCAGACATTGAAACTCTCAGTAATATATTATAAAACCAGCTTGAAAATAGTTACAGGGAAAATATGAAAAGTGATCTCGTGGATCTGAAACAGAGCCAAGTAGAATGAATCTAACAGCAGATTGGATCCAGTTGAAGAGAGAATTGGCACACTAGAAGATAAGTCAGGGAGTTCCCTGGAGGTCCAGTGCTTAAGACTTTGCCTTCCAATGCAGGGGGTGCAGGTTTGATCCCTGGTCGGGGAGCTAAGATCCCACATGCCTTGCGGCCAAAAAAACAAAACATAAAACAGAAACGATATTTTAACAAATTCAATAAAGACTTAAAAAACATGGTCCCCATCAAAAGAAAAATCTTTATTTAAAAAAAAGAAGATAAGTCAGAAGAAATCTAGAATGCAGCACAGAGACACAAAAATATGAAAATATGGAAGAGGGTTGAGAGATGTGGAAGATAGAGTGAGAAGACCTATCATATGTTAATTAAAGTTCCAAAACAAAAGGAGAGAAAGGACAGGGCAGAGGCAATATTTGAAAAGTTAATTACAGAATTTTCTAAAACCGATTAGTCACTAAGAAGCCCAATGAGTTCTAAGCAAGTTAAATAAAGAAATCCACACTTAACAAGTGTCAGTGAAACTGCAGAACATGAAAAATGAAGAGAAAAAAAATAATAAGCCAAGTAAGAGGCCTGCTTCTGGCCACAAAGAACTAGCTGGCTTGGAACTTAATCTCCCACTGTAAACAACTAGAAAATACATATGAAAAGCTATTTTCAAATACTGAGACAAGAAGCAATGAAGGACTGTGATCCCTGAGAGAGGGAAACAAACAAGGTGAACCCTATAATCACCCTGGATTCCAGTCTGGAGGCAAGTTTGAAACAGCAGCAACAGAGAGAGTGGGCATCTAGCAGAGTGCGGTGGTCATGCTAAGTTGAGATAGAAATTGGAGTTCAGGGAAGCTGAGGCAGCTAGAACTGGTGGGTCGGGATACTTTAGAGGAGGGAGCCATGCAGAGAAAGAGCTCCAGGAGTCTGCCTACAATCTCCTAGAATTTTTGGATGAATACTAATTTGTGCCTGGGTGGGGTAAAACTCCATGATGCTGAACAGAGAACAATAGCAGATAAGTGTAAGTTGAACAATTCTAGAGTTTACACAGGGCTGGGAAACATTCAGATTCTGTCCACCCAGAGTAGAGACATCACTGAACACCTGGAGTAATCAGTAGAAACCCCAGAAGGATGATGCCTTAGTATTAAGGCTAAACTAGCCCAGACTCATCCCTAACAGTCCATGTATGTTCTCACAAAGACACAAATGTTCACAGCAGCTTTATTCATAATAGCTAGAAACTGGGAACAACTCAAATGTCCATCACCTGGTGAATGGATGACGAGTTGTGCTATGTACACAACGAGATACTTCTCAGCAACAAGAAGGAATGAACGATCAATACATACAACTTCAGAATACTGGAGAGCATATTTTCATATATGAGTTTCCTCACATTATTCTACTAGAGTTGTTATGTTTTTCTTATTTATTTGCAGGAGTCTCCTGCACAGTCTATATAGACGCTACTCAGAGTGTGGTTCATGATCAGCAGTATTGGCATTACCTGGAGCTTATAAGAAATGCAGAATGTCAGTCCTGCACCAAACCTACTGAATCGGACCCACATTTTAACGAGATCCCCAGGTGTTTATTCTTTTATGTTTCAAAATGTGCCTCCCTTGACCCATTATTTTAAGATTTGGTAAATATTATATTCACCTGCAATCATATCCTTCCTGACTTAAAAATTTTCATCATATCCTACTCTCCAAATTTTATCTTTGCATATAAAGATCACTATTGTCATAAGTTGGCCCTCATCTCTTCCCTGGGCCATCCCTGACTTCATTTTGTCTTAGGGAGAATCTAGGAGTGGGTTCTTATCCTATGTGTGGCTATGCCATTGTCTTGTACAAAATCACATCTGAACACTGCCCTGTAAGCATTCTAGTATTCTTGTGCTCCCAGTGCCGAAGAGCAGAGCCCTGCCCTCTGATGACAGAGATATAAAAGTACAAATGAACTTATCTACAAAACAGAAATAGACTCACAGACATAGAAAACAAACTTATGGTTACCAAAGGGGATAGAAGGGGGAGGGATAAATTAGGAGTTTGAGATTAAAATATACACACTACTATATATAAAATAGATAACCAACAACGACCTTCTGTATAGCACAGATACTAAGTATCTTGTGATAGCCTATAATGGGAAAGAATCTCAAAAAGAATGTGTATATGTATAACTGAATCACTTTGCTGTACACCTGAAACTAACACAATATTGTAAATCAACTATATTTCAATACAAATTTTAAAAAATAAAGAAGGGAAAGACTAGACGTATGAAAGCATGAAGGAGGGTTAGGAGTCTGTTGAGATAATTCAGACATAACCAGTTTGGTTCTAGACCAGGTTTAGGACTATACAAATGATAAAGGAGGCATGCCAGATTCAGCCTCTGGCTGGGGTGTCTGTTGTTGCTGGGAGGTCGAGGAGCTCAGTTACAGCTGAACAAGGGCCCTCACGTAACTTGTGGGCACGAAGAGATTGGCCTCACCTTACACCGATGCTGTGCATCTTTTGTCCCCCACCCTGGGGCTTCCCTGTTGCTATTGATGTTTAAGAAGATTGTGTACAGCATACACACACACACACACACACACACACACACACACACACACACATATATAAACATGTATACACACATACCTAAGGTAGTTAACAGCTCAAGGGACAAACATTGAATAATGGAAGTTAGCAGTTACTGTTTTCCTTCTTTCCCCTAGAGAGACTGGGGATACAGTTGCTTCACTTGGCCCATTTGAAGGCGTCCTCCCATGTGAAGCAACAACTTTTCTAGAAGCCATGGCAAGCTATGTAACACAAGCCTTTTGATTTGCCCCTTTTTCCTGCTTTGCTTTCCTCATCCTTCACTCTTGCTTCCCTGGGATTGTACCCCTCAATAAAGTATTATCACATAAACTCCTTCAGGCTCTGATTTCTAGAGCCAAGAACTCGGAAGAGAGAAGAGTAGAATCTGAGAGGCAATAAGGTGGAAGAATGTGAAAGGTTTGGTAATGGCTTGACTGTATAAGGTAAAGATTAGGGGGAATTTAAAAATTAGCTCCCAGTTTCCATAAACTGGAGGCCTGGGGCTGGAGTACTCTTCATAGCACTGAGGAAATGGGGAAAAAAGAGTCAACTTTACTGCTTCTTCGTATGGGGGAGCATAAGGTGTCTCTATCACAAATAGATGGTTCAAAAGTCTCTGGTCTCAGACACTATAAAACTCTTAGAGGAAAACATAGGCAGAACACTCTATGACATAAATCACAGCAAGATTCGTTTTGACCCACCTCCTAGAGAAATGGAAATAAAAACAAAAATAAACAAATGGGACCTAATGAAACTTAAAAGCTTTTGCACAGCAAAGGAAACCATAAACAAGATGCAAAGACAACCCTCAGAATGGGAGAAAATATTTGCAAATGAAGCCACTGACAAAGGATTAATCTCCAAAATATACAAGCAGCTCATGCAGCTCAATATCAAAAAGCAAACAACCCAATCCAAAAATGGGTGGAAGACCTAAATAGACATTTCTCCAAAGAAGACATACAGATTGCCAAGAAACACGTGAAAGGATGCTCAATATCACTAATCATTAGAGAAATGCAAATCAAAACTACAATGAGATCAGCTTGGTGTTTGTGACCACCTAGAGGGGTGGGATAGGGAGGGTGGGAGGGAGGGAGACACAAGAGGGAGGAGATATGGGGATATATGTATATGTATAGAAACTAAAAATATAACTAAAAATAGGGAACTACTATGTGACCCAGCAATCCCACTACTGGGCATATACCCTGAGAAAACCATAATTCAAAAAGAGTCATGGACCACAATGTTCATTGCAGCACTATTTACAATAACCAGGACATGGAAGCAACCTAAGTGTCCATCGACAGATGAATGGATAAAGAAGATGTGGCACATATATATAATGGAATATTACTCAGCCATAAAAAGAAACAAAACTGAGTTGTTTGCAATGAGGTGGATGGACCTAGAGACTGTCATACAGAGTGAAGAAAGTCAGAAAAAGAAAAACAAATACCGTATGCTAACACATATATATGGAATCTAAAAAAAAAAAAAAAGGTTCTGAAGAACTTAGGGGCAGGATAGGAATAAAGACGCAGATGTAGAGAATGGACTTGAGGACATGAGGAGGGGCAAGGGTAAGCTGGGATGAAGTGAGAGAGTGGCACTGACATATATACACTACCAAATGTAAAATAGATAGCTAGTGGGAAGCAGCCTCATGGCACAGGGAGATCAGCTCGGTGCTTTGTGTCCATCTAGAGGGGTGGGATAGGGAGGGTGGGAGGGAGTTGTAAGATGGCAGGGAAATGGGAATATATGTATACGTATAGCTGATTCACTTTGTTATACAGCAGAAACTAACACACCATTGTAAAGCAATTATACTCCAATAAAGATGTTAAAAAGAAAAGAAAAAAAAAAGCCTCTGGTTTCCCACGTCAGAGTCCTCTCCCTGTGTCCTCTTATCATTATTTGATGTGTGTACATTTGCAACGGGGTTAGGACAAGCTGGGTTTGACTCTCAATCCTTTTTATGGTATAATGTAATAGAATAAAATAATAGAAAGGAATGCAGTCAGGATTACAGACGTATGAAATCATCTACCCTAACTTTAGTTAATATAGTTTAACAACTTAAAAACCTAATGAATAGATACAACAGGACCATTTCAAAAAAGAAAAAGAGCAGACTGAAGCAGCAAAGCTGTTTGTCTAAACTGGGCTATACTGGGTCCAAAGAAACACCCTCCCCCAAACAAGCAAGTTGTGAGGGAGGAAGTTTCTCCTCAAGGGCATTGAAGTATCTTTTTTCCCAGCCCATTAATCAACAACAAGTATTAGACTCAATTGTGTGTGGACCCCATATGAGGTTCTCTGCAGGTGGATACTAAAGAAACATTAGGCATCAAGCATCATTGGAGGACATGAAATACGGCAGGAGGTACAGGCCACGTGAGCATGAAATAAACCTGAATACTTACACAGAGCAAGCAAGTCTAGAACAGACTCATGTATCCAGCCACTGTGTACTCCTATGTAGCTCAGATATAATATGCCCAAAAGTAGAACTCACCTACTTCCTCTAAACCTGCTCTATCTTTTGTAGACCCCACTTCAGTCGGGGGCATCCAGTTGCCTATGCCAGAAACCTGGTCATCATTCTTGACTCCTTCCTCTCCCTCTCCACCATTGATTAAATTACCAAATCCTCTCCTTTTCACTCTTAAATACTTCTCAAACCTACCTCTAGGGCAGGCAGTCTGTATTGACGGGACTCTAGGCTAACAGTCTTCCAGTTTATTTATTTATTTATTTATTATTGTATAAGTGATGACAGAATTGATTCATTCCATTATTCAACACATTTTTTTTTTGGCCGCGCTACGCGGCTTGTGGGATCTTAATTCCCCAGCCAGGGACTGAACCCACGCAGTGAAAGCGCAGAGTCCTAACCACTGGACCACCAGGGAATTCCCAGTCTTCCAGTTTAGAGATCCCCGTGGTGAGGAGTCCTTTCAGACTCACATTCCTTTTTTACATAAGTGACATACAGTGACTTTCAAACCTAACAAAACCCGAAGTTAGTCTGCACCCTTCCATCTACAGGAAATTAACATAGGCTCTTGAAGATTACCGTGTGTATCAAACCACATGGCAGATAGAAAAGGTGGTTGAGGTCCAAGGACCCTGCATGATGTCAGTACAGCTGCATGTTACTGGACAACCCAACTCCCCCATTAATTGGCCAAGCCAGAATGGGTTAAGTTCTCCAAGATTAGGTGCTGCATGCGTTGGTCTTGGGATAGTCAGCTGCCAGGGCTTTGGGGAGCAGAAAATTGGATGGATGGGCTTGATATTCAGATAAAGTAGTCTGGCTCCTAAATTACCTGGATAATTGCCTCCTCGTGGTCTAGGGCTACCTGACCCCATACTCCTGGAGCCACAGGAAATCTGAAAGTCATAACTGTCTGTGAGAAACTGAATGGGGTGACTGCCAGCACAGGAAATGAAAACAGATTGTTCAAAGTGGCAAATGAGCAATGTGCTCATCGGGGCAGGCCAAGAAAAAACAACCCAGAATGGGAGTGAGCTGGAGGGCTCTGAGAATTTTCTCACTCTGCCTATTGTTTGAATGTGGCTTGATTCATTCCCAAGTAACTCTATTTAACATACACTTATCCCAGCATTGCTGGTAATTAAATCTCCATCCTCCAGGAAGCATTCCCTAGTTCTCCTCACCCAATATGGGCTCCTTGTGTATTCTGTGTTTACATAGCACCAGGGGACTCAGTCTGTACTGTATTTATTTGCACTATTTATATGTAGCTTTGTGTTTTTGAGCCATTTTTCTATATGTGTTCCCTTAAGTGGATTTATGAAAAATGTCTCTTCAACAGCCATTTTCCCTTTTCCTTTCTTTTGCATTTTACAACTCTTTTCATTTGATACTGTCTAATAAAAATCTCCATGTACCTTCTTAATACCTTTATCCACACCTTGCCCTCTTTTTGCTCTTTGACTACAAGTATAAAATCAATGCTACATGTGCAGTCAGGATATAGTACACGTGCCATTAGGTTTTTGCTTTATGGATGATCTGCTTTAAGACAACATCTCTAGGAAATCTTTGCATCTAAAAGCCTGGATTCCTTGTGCATCCTCTGTGTCATTGCCACTATGCACAATAAGCCCTACCCCTTCCCGTTCCTACAAAACATAATGGGCTTCACCCTGCTCTGCTTGGAAAACCCTGTCCCCCTTCTGTGCTTGGCAAGTGAGGAAGAACTCAGGCTTCAAAACCTAGCTCCTCTCCCATCCCACCTGCTTCCAGAGCACTTTTTACAAACCTTCACTGAGGCCCATGCCCATTTTATAATGGTTGTCTCTTTTCACATTGGTCTTCACCAAAATGCATACCTCAAGACCACAGCTTGCTCGTCTTTATAACCACACCGCCAAACACTGAATCTTCCACGCACTAGATACTCATAAAATGTTAGAGAACAAACACTTAATGGATAACTTCTTGCATAGAACGTTGACAGTTCTCTGTTCCACATCTCCACCCATCCAAGGAGCCTGCCTGGATGAATTCTTCTGACTTCATTCTTCATATGCTTCCTCTTCCTCGAGTATCAGTGTCCAGCTGGTCCCTAGTCTTTCTTTGCCATCAACCCAACCCCGCCATTAATTGACCAAGCCAGAATGGGCCCGGGGTGGTTTAAATAAATCACTTCTTCATTTATAAGATGTTCCTTCCAATATTTATCTCGATATTAATCTCACATCTACTACGTGCCACACACTCTTTGTTTTTGGTGCTGAGAATACGTCAGTTATGTGGCTTTTTGCCATCATATTTCTCGGCCACAAACACCGACGTATACAATACACACACCTGTCCTTAGCACCTATGCCATGCTAGATAGACATTAGCACCTGTATGCATAACACTGCACTTCAGCAGTAATCCAACGTATACACTCACTAATCATACATTTACCTAAATAGCAAGCCTCCCAAGATACAGAGTATGCCACCTTCCCCTCCACTAGTACATATCCATCCAGACACATGTTCTAATGAGTGTGCTTGTGGAGGTACACAAACACACCCGTAGACCTCAGCTTTCCCTGAACGCTCCTTCCTTCTTCCCTAGCAAGCTGTGGGATGTAGAAACATGCTCCGTTTCGTCAGGAGCAGAAGGTCTTTGAAAACTATCCCGTACATATATTGGACCAATTTTCAAAATTGGGCAAGCCCCGGGTGAAAGTATCTTCTCCTAATTGCCAGTCCACTTGCCCCATTCTCCTGGACAAAGCAGGACCCGGAGACTAATTTGAGGCTGGAAACCATTTAAAGTGGCACATCAGCCTACAGGTAAAAATGAGGAATATCTATTGGAGAAGGACACGGAAAGGGAGGAAGAGATTAGGGAAACGATGGCCATTCTGTTCAAGGCGCAGCAGTCCTGTTTTAGATGTTCTCTGTCGTTCTCCTGCCCTTTACACATTGCTCCAAATCTCAAATTGTTAGACATCAATGTGTTCACGCTACCATCTCCAAGCAGAACCCTGACCAGTAATAGGATGCAATGCGTCCCATGTGAAGAGAACTAATACTCAAAGACCATCCTTTTATATATTTGATTTCATTAAAACCTTAAAACAATCCCAATGATAGATAGTACTTGTCTCCATTTTGTGAACAAGAAAACCAAGGTTCAAAGATATTAAGTAATAGTGATATTGGGATTTGAACTCAGGCCTGACCAACTTATGATCTTTCTTATTATCTTTCTTCTCATGTGCTAGGACTGACCTGAAGTCAGGGAAATTTGAGTTTTTAGGGTTTTTTGGATTTTTTCCAGCAGTGTAGGGGTGTCGTTCTCAGCCAAGGGCAAGAGTTATGGATAAAGCCTTTGTTTGTGACACAAAGAAACTGACCTGTGATAAGAGGGGTCTCCGTATATTGGCAGCTGGTAAAATACTTTCACAGAGACTCTAATGATAACATATATCTTTGTGTGTGGTAGTTTACAGTATCTAAATATCTCCCATCTATTGAACCCCTTTGATATTCACACTAAGCCCTCTGAAGGATGCAGTCCATACTCATTTTATATTTAAGAAAACTGAGGAGCAGCAAAAAAAATGCGTCAATATTTACTGAGGAAGTGACTTCTCTCTCTCATACACACACACACACACACACACACACTCACACACACAACAAACACACACAGTACCTACTAGGGGCCTCTGTGTATTTTCTCACATGCCATCTCTGTGAAATAGTATTATTTTGCCCATCTTACACATGAGGAAATATTTGAGTTCTACCATGAAACATTGCATTTAGCACTATTTTCCAACAAGGTCAACTGATTGGCATCTAAGTCATCCTGACGCGTGGGTATCACAAAGCCTGCCCTAAAGACTACCAAAGAGGGGGGTTGTTTCAGTCAGGAAATGTTTCCTCTGTCTAACTCAATCCTTGCTTCTGTAGCTTCATTCTGTTTCCTTGTGGTTTTTATTTCCCCAGAAAGAATGAAGAACTGCTGCCAGTGGTCCTGCGAATAATAACTCTTCAGAGATTTGAAGCCCATTATGCTGTTGAAGCTCCCAGACCCCATATTTTCATGTTAGAGTGGACTTAACTCTGAGTGTTCCTCAGTAGAGGCTCAGAGCCGTATGTAAGCAAGATCACTCTTTTTACTCTCGGGACCCTGAAGATATATTTCATGGGTCAAGAGGCCTTACAAGAAGCAACTGGCCTGCCCACCAATGGGGGTGTGGGTGTGTGTGTGTGGATCTGAATAGACCAGGAGGACAGAAGGCTGGTGACATAGTTTGCATCACGCCTCCCTGTCTTTCACCCTCTGGCCTTCTTCCCCAGACTTGAGGCCCTCTCCTTGCTTCTCTCCACAGATCTAGGTCCACTCCTTTTCCACCACCCTTTCCTGCTGCTTCTTGCAAAACACACATGGAGATGCACACGTGGCATCTTGTATATATCCTTTCATTGATTAAAAACTTTTATTTGTATTTATTTATTTTTTTTGCAGCATTTATTCCCAGGCGGTAAGTTTTTGTTTCTTCAGTTTCTTCTGGGATATATTTTTCTTCTGTGAAACCTCCTCTTCTGGTTTAGAAACAATCTGTGCTTTTTCAGTAGGGATCATCTCATTGTGGCAGGGAGAGCTCATGTATGGGTTGATCTGACCATGAGCTAAGTTCTGCGCCACATCTTGGGGGCTTTGTTCACCTGGATGTGCTCAATGACCAGAGAATCTACATCTAAACCCTTAAGGTCAACACTACTGTCTGCATTTCTGAGCATGTGCAGTAAAAATTCAGCACTCATTTTGGGCCACCAACCCTGCATCCAGCCCCACTCTTTGGCCTGGGCCCACCTACCAACTCCGCCACTGTAACGACGGAATGGCATACATTGCTCTGTAAAGTGACATCCTTCAGATAACTTGGTGGCTTTTTGGATATGCATACACTTAATAGGCTGGGAAGGTTCATGAGTGTTCTTAAAGTGAACACGAAGATTTGAACCTCTTGATTTGCATGATTTTGTGGGGTTTTCTGCATCTAGTGAATAGCAAACCATATTTAGAGGTCACTTCAGGCCGCTTACCAGAAAAGCTATCCCTTCACGTTAATCCTTTACTTCCTGACTTAATTTTTCTCTATTTTGTTTCTTCACGTCTTCCCAGCATTTACCTCTGCAGCTCAATAAAGCGCCTCCTGGTCTGTCCTTGTCTCTCTTTGCCTTGGTCCCTGTGTCATGTGTGCCGTCCCGTCTCCTCCATGGGACTGGACCCCACCTTTAGGAAGGGGATCTCCTCCTGCCTCTGGATTTTCCCTCGGCCCCCGAACACAGGTGGTCACCTCAGGAGTCCCTGACCTACACATCATCTGACGACCCTCCACGTCAGTGAATTATTTCTTAAATTCCTATTTAAGGTCTTGCTCTAATTCTGGATATGAAGCCAGCATTTGCCAAGAATAACGTTTTCTTGCTTCTGACATTAACTCAGGGTGACAGGGGAAGTGTGAGGGAGAAGAAAAATATGATTCTGGGGATGAACACAATTTCTTGGGCCAATTAACCGAGACAGTTCACATGTTTATTATGCTTAAACTATTGGGTGATTAATTAAGGGAGCTTTATAGGCAGTTTAATACTCTACTAGAATAAGGCATAGCTAGTTTATATAAAAGAAGAGAGAAACAGCCCTGAGATATATCTATATCTGATGATGACTATGACAAATGAAAGATGGGGACATTAAAGAAATTTCCATAAATGATATAGTTCAGAATGTGGGTACAAATAGTCAACTCTTTTTTTTTCTTTTCTTTTGTGGTACGTGGGTCTCTCACTGCTGTGGCCTCTCCCTTTGCGGAGCACAGGCTCCGGACGCGCAGGCTCAGCGGCCATGGCTCACGGGCCCAGCCGCTCCGCGGCATGTGGGATCTTCCCGGACCGGGGCACGAACCCGTGTCCCCTGCATCGGCAGGCGGACTCTCAACCACTGCACCACCAGGGAAGCCCAAATAGTCAACTCTTAAACGTTGGCATGTCAATTATCTTCAGGGAATTAAAAAATCTAACTTGGGACTTCCCTGGGGCTCAGTGGTTAAGAATCCGCCTGCCAATGCAGGGGACACGGGTTCGAGCCCTGATAAAGGAAGATCCCACATGGCGCGGAACAACTAAGCCCGTGGGCCACAACTACTGAGCCTGTGCTCTAGAGCCCGTGAGCCACAACTACTGAGCCCACGAGCCACAACTACTGAAGCCCACGCACCTAGAGCCTGTGCTCCGCAACAAGAGAAGCCACCGCAATGAGAAGCCCGCGCACCGCAACGAAGAGCAGCCCTCCGCAACTAGAGAAAGCGCATGCAGTAACAAAGACCCAATGCAGCCAAAAATAGATGGAAAAAAAACACCTAATTTGACTGTTTCTTGCCTGCCAACATGCATCGTGGCTACCCTACCCCAGTCATTCCCAAATCGGCACTGCAAACTCTTTCAAATGAATGCTTATATAAATTGTAATTGCTAATGTATAACTCCTTAGGCAAAACCAAATAAAAACATTTTTCATCGTCTACTTCATTTTTATTAGCACAATTGATCAAGAGTTTCCTGAGATTAAACCAAGAGTATTTATTGAGTAGCTGGGATAGGTATGGCAGGAGTGGCAAGGTGAGGTCAGTTCAAGGCCACAAAGGAACTAAATCATGTTACTTGAAGATGTGGCTCCCTGAATGAGCCCCAAACCTTCCCTGTCTACAGCCTGAAATGCCCATTCTGTTCCACACCTTTTCGTCTGACACATAGCTGGTTCAGTCTTTCTGACCTTCCCTGCCTTGCCTATTTTTTGCTTTTCCACCTCAGCCTTTTTGCGACTGCTGCACGTAACTACTCTCACAGAAAAAAAGCTCTCTTCCTCCTCCCTTCTTTATTCCTCCCATTTGGCCGCTAGATACATGTGCATAATGCTAAAAGTGCCTTCTGGTGTTGTCAGCTCTGTCATGTAATTGGTGATTTTAGTGGAAGGGAAACAGTGCTTTGGTTCAGGTAGCCCAACATAGATACACCATCAGCTTGCTTTCTCTGTATGCCTTTCTTTGTCCCTATTATTTTGTCTCTCTGTAACCTTTCATGTATTCAACAATTATTCGGTACTTACTGTGTGCTAAGAATTATATTTGTGGTTTAATACTGACACAATATTGCTGTTTCTCTCTAATTACCAGATATTTTAAAAGCCTAAAGAGGGAAGTTATACTAGGAAAATAGCTATCAGAGGAAGTTGATTTTCCCCCCTTATTCCTAGAGGTTTTATTATTTGGGGGGAAGGCAGTGGCGAGAGGGTCAATATCGCTGATCAGAGATTTCTTTCTCACCTTAGCTCCTGTCCTGGACCGTGAGGGTGGGGCTGGGTGACTTGCATTCACTGTCCCCCCATACCTTCTCACCCTTATTTTTTGCCCCAGTCCTCCCACCCCTACCAACCAAGAGGAGTCTGTCACTGTAATTAAGCAGTCTGTAATCAACAAAGTGAAGCAGCCGCATAGCACCGGGGATCAGCTCGGTGCTTTGTGACCACCTAGAGGGGTGGGGTAGGGAGGGTGGGAGGGAGACGCAAGAGAGAGGAGATATGGGGATATATGTATATGTATAGCTGATTTACTTTGTTATACAGCAGAAACTAACACACCATTGTAAAGATGTTAAGAAAAAAAAAAAAATAAGAAAGAATGAGGCCAGTAATGCAGTGGGTGCTATTGATGGGGGATTAGTGAAACTCATGTGGTTTCCTACAACTTTCCCACTTTCTGAGGAAGCGGGGGGGGGGGGGGGGGGAGAAACTGTTGACTCAGCACTCTTAGCATTAATCCCTGTGCTCTCCCCAACACTCCCAAATTAAACTCCATGCTGATGTTGGATGGCACATGGATCCACTGAGTATGTGAGAGCTTTGCTGGCAGGGTCACATCACAGTCATCTCCGTATACCCAGTGCTTGTACAGCATCAGTGCCCAATAAATGTCCCCTGAGTGCTGGGAGAGGGTGGGCTGGTAGCACAAATTGAGCACAGGACCCAAGGGTCCTGCCGTCCTGCTCAAGACTTTCTCAAACAGACTGTGGCTCCGTTAGCATTTGGGTGAATATCATTGACTGAAAGGGCTCTTGGTACTAAGAACCTATTATAGGCTCTTTTCCTACTCCTCCCATATTGAACCCTGCTTTTACTGTAATTACCTATATATGACGGCATAAGTCCTAGGAGGATACTGACCATTGTACATAGCCTTATATCGCACAGAGTGTATGTGGCGTATTTCCAAGCCCCAGTAAAGCTCTCATGCTTATCTCGCAGCAGCAAGGATTGAGGCTAGAGGTATGGAAAAACTGCCATGCCAGAAAGTCAAAGGAGAGATCCCCAGAATATCCCTTTCTATTAATTTCACTGAGTCCAGTGAAACAACAAAAGCTACACCGAGGACTAATCAATCTAGAAGTTCATGAAATGCTTTATGTGATCTTCTATGGCAAGGGAGCTAGCGCTGTATTAAGATATTGTTCATCCACTTTCCCAAAGTGAATTCCATGGAATCTAAAGGGCCTTCTATGGGGAGGCAGGAGAATGACCTCTCAAAACGCCTTTCAGCCCAAGGCTCTTAGATGTGCAACCTTAGCATCTCTTGAGCTTGTAGTGTTCTTGCTTTTGTTTTTTTTCCCCCTTGGCCCAAGGATTAGAGCTGGGTGAGCCAATCAGGCAAAGATAGAAGTTCATATAATTCATTCCTCTATTTTCATAATACTGCCCCTAAGTTGTACAACCTCCTCTAAAGCAAAGAAAGAGTTTAAACTTCTTTCCAGGTAGAAAGTTCTTCTGCAGAAGGATACAGTATGAGGTGCTAGTTAAAGGCACAAGTTTTGAGTCACACAGGTCTGGGTTTCAACCCATTCTCCTGCTTCGTAGGGCAAGTTACTTAATCTCATCTCTGAAACGGTGGTAACAGTTCCTACCACGAAGGTTTGTGAGGATTAGAAGAAAAGAAAGATATAAAGTGCCTCCTAGCATTGTGCCTGGCGGACAGTGAACGCTCAGAAATGGTTGTTAAGAAGAACAGAACTGGAACTTTCCTGGTGGTCGAGTGGGTAAGACTCCGCGCTGCCAGTGCAGGGGGCCCGCGTCATTCCCTGGTTGGGGAACTAGATCCCCCATGCATGCCACAGCTAAGAGTCCACATGCTGCGACTAAGAGTCTGCACGCCACAACGAGGATCCCGCGTGCCGCAACTAAGACCCAGCACAACCAAAATAAATAAATAGACAAATAAATAAATAGAAGAACAGAACTAAATCTAGTTTCAATCCCTCCTTTTCCAAAACGTGCTGTGTAATTTCGCCTAGGTTTATGTGAGCTTTGAGGTTGTTCTCATGTGTCTTTGTGTCTTGTTTCTCCACTTAAACTGTAAGGTCCTCTGGGCAGGGCCAGCTATTCTTTGATATTATTCCTTGATATTATTGAATATTTGATACCTGGCCTAAAACCATAGAAGATTTTGGGGCAGGCATCAAATAATTATGATTGACCCTTCTGCCATTTCAAGTTCATAAAATGTATTATTTGATCTGTGTCAGAGGAGCTTGCTCTGTATTAAGATATAGTTCATCCACTTTCCTTGAGTGTATCCAGTGGAGTCCAAAAAGCCTCATATGTGGTTTGAAGGAAAAAGGAGATCAGGAACATAGGTGCACACTGAAGGTGGTAGGGAAGAAGAAAAAACCTGCAGTGTGGAGTAGAGCTGGTTGAGAAAATTGGGCCTGTTAGACTTGGCTGAACCCACACACTGAAGAGAACCTTCTCTTCCAGGACTGTAGTCATCAACCTTGCAAGTCTGAAAACATAACCCCCTGGCCTGAAACCACAGCTGCAGGGTGATGCTGGTGCTAGGGGTCATCTCTATGATCTCCTTCCCTTCCCAAAGCTAGAGCTCCCTTTCCTCTTATTTCTTCTTCCAATGAGAATATAATTTTGGTGAGAGCTGATCTTTTCCCATTTATTGTCTGTTCATTTTGCCATTATCTCTGTCTGTGAACGTTTTGGAATCATTTGCAGCAAATGTTGTGTCTTGACCCAGCTTGTTCCTGTTACCCTGCATCCTTCGGCTTGGCCATCTCCTTACTCTATCGTTTGGTGAGAGCAGAATGAAACACTGCTGATAGCCACTCCTCCTAGAGAAACCGTTCTTGCTGGATCGGACCCCTCAGAGAACACCTTCTCACTGCATCAGAAATCTCCTCTTTTGGCTATCAGTGTCATAGTTTTCTACCAGTAATGTGGACAATTGAGATGACAGGGAGCCCTTCCTAAAAAGGTAAAAGGTCTTGGAAGCCTTTGGTTCAAAGGGCGTGGAGCTTAATCTCTGAGAATTTATGGGGGGTAGATGTCTCTCCCAACCGTCATCCTCCTTACTCCACAACATCAGCATTTGCACATTTGAGACTTGTACTAAAGAATATTTAACAAGCCTGTTCCCCTTCACCTGGCAGCTTATTGGCTGGTTCCATGATATGTTCCAAGCAGACAGGTTGATTTGGACAGTAGAAAGCCTTTGCTATTCAGGATATGGGAGTGGGGGAAATGGAGCCAGAAAGTGTTTCATGAGATGGTGAGAGAAGAAAGGGAGAAATACCCAAAGTACAGCTGACCTGCTTAAAAGCAGGACATATTTAAAAGACCCCAAAGACTGAGGCTTTTGTAACATGAGTGATGAGTATTAAAGCCAAAAGGTCCCTGCTTTCAAATAGGGATATTCCTAAACGTATCAAGCAAAGCCGAATCCACAGCATCCGCTGTGCTATTTTATTTTGCCTGTATTGATGGGTTGCTTTGTAATTGTTCTCAGGTCGCTTTTATTGTGTGTGTTTTGCCTTTATAGGTAAACCCCTCCTGGACAGGACCTGACTCTTCAGAAGAGTCCCCCCCACCAGAGGTGCCCATGTCAAGGCTGTGCTAGAGCAGAAGTTCAAGAGCAGTGATTAACCAACCACAGTTGAAAGCACAGAAGATACAGCAATCAACATTCTGCATCTGAGAACTTTGTTCCAGACTAATATGTATGTAATCCAACCATTTCCTTTTCATAAGACAAGTATTGTCTGAAGCGTTCTGTGTGTGATTTTGAGGGGAAAGGGCAGACAGAACAACAGAACTCAGGTCCCACTTTGCCTTATATCTGAGCCTGGGAAAGGGGAAAAGAAGTGAACTCTTCCCTGCGATGGCTGGGCAAGCATAGAGAAAGAGCCTTAAGATTCATAGTGGAAAGAGGCCTATCTGAGCCTTCCTTAGAGCAACTAAACTATCCTAGTTTTAGCCTATTCCCATTCCTTGCCATTCCCACCTGTAATTCTGTCTTGGAAAGAACCCCACGCTGAATATTGTCAAAGTACTTTGTAGACTTTAATTAGTTCCGTGGGAAGTAAGGCAAAACTCAAGCCTTCACTCTGCCAGCAGAGATGATGGTGGTGGGCGTGGAGGGAAGACGAGGAGAGGATGCACAACTAGAGCAACCGTACAGCTAACTGAAGGCCATGTGGTACAGGAGGGACTGGGGTTCAAATCCCTGAGTTCCAAGTCTTGGTACAAATTCCTTAGCCTTCCATATTCCTAAACAGGTAATGGGCTCATCCTATAAACCTACTTTGCTGGGGTGTTGTTGTTGAATGCTAGTAAACCCTATCCTAGATGATAGGTTTGGAAAATTGTTAAGGAAAGCATGTCATTAAGCCCATACTCACCCCCTCCTCGACAAATAGCCCTGGAGGGAAGTGGGTGTTAGCCAGAACTGGAGGGCCTCCACTTCAATGGGATGACTGAGATTCAACAACAGGAGAATTTTTCCAACAGTGACGGAAATCAAGGGCCTGCGTTGCAGGTGATGCTGGGGGGGGGGATGAGGAAGGCCTAAAATAGGTGACACATGGTCAGACGGTCCAGAAAAGATCATCAAGAAGTGATTGAATCCCACTCAAATCATTGTGGATGGTTGCTTTCCTAAAATTCAGGACAGAATTTTGGTAGTAGTTTCCTTTCTTCCCTTTCTAAGAGCAGAAAACCTCTCGAGCCTGGGATTCTTCTGTGCTTCTCTAAAAGTATTTTGAGCTCTGAAGGCAGAGATCTAGGTCTGAATCCATCTTCGTCACTTCCATCTGTTTGAACTTGAATTAGTTACTTAGCTTCTCTAAGCCTTGATTTACTCAACTGTAGAATGGGCCCAATAATAGTTCTTAACGCAAAGGTTTGTTATGAGGGTTAAATGCAACAATTCAGGTAAAGCCTTAGCACAAAGCCTAGCATGTAGTAAGCACTTGGTTCATTTTAGCTGCCATCATGACCTCACTCTTTTCTCTGTATGGGTTATCCACTTTGGAGTTTACCCATTGTCCTTTCTTTGATCAATTTCTGATGGTCTCCCTGGCCTCTTGGCTATCTTCTCCCATTCTTTTTTTTTTTTTTTTGCGGTACGCGGGCCACTCACTGCTGCGGCCTCCCCCGCCACGAAGCACAGGCTCCGACGCGCAGGCCCAGTGGCCATGGCTCACGGGTCCAGCTGCTCCGTGACATGTGGGATCCTCCCGGACCGGGGCACGAACCTGCGTCCCCTGCATCGGCAGGCGGACTCTCAACCACAGCGCCACCAGGAAAACCCTCTTCTCCCATTCTTAATCAATGAGAAGTCAGGGAACACTAACACCAAATTCTTTTTCATGTCATTTAGGACAAAGCAGAATTAGGAAGGTTAATTAGCTGCTGTAAAAAAGATTACATAGATTAACACAGCTCCACACACTAGATATGTTCTCATAAAGGCTATTAAGTGGCTATTTTTATGTTGAGTAATTTTTAGATGACTCTATGATTCTGAAGTAATATTCTCATAGAAGCAAGAATCACTGTTAAGGGAAGAGAAGTTAATATCTGAATGTGAGACACCTTCCATGTCCAAGTCTAGTTGAATCCTCCCAGTCACCCAATAAAGAGGTCCTTATTATTCCCATTTTATGGGTTAAACAACTGAAACTCAGAGAGGTTAAATAAATCATTCAAAGTCACTCTTCCAGGGATGACGGAGCCTAAATGTGCATATAATTCTGGCTCCCAAACCAATCCATTTTCTACTACATCACACTCAGAGGAGCATTCCGATTTTATCAACGGTCAAATCTATGTGCTTTTAAGTTTCCCACACAAATTCCAGAAGAACTTGATCAGTCAGTTCACATGATCTTGAGTATTAATTTAGTTTTAAAATACTTCCCCTTATGATTTAAAATAGATATATATCCTCTTTAAGAAATTATCCACATTTCCTTCCATTAGTCTAGTCTGTCAAAAGATGACTGTTGCCAGGTAATAATGAGAACATATTATATGATTCTATTTATGTAAACTCTAGAAAATGCAAGCTACTCTGCAGTGACAGAAGTTAGGTCAGTGGTTGCCTGGGCAGGGTAGACGGCAAAGGGGCAACATTGTAAAGCAGCTATACCCCAATTAAAAAAAAAAAAAAAAAAAAGAAACTTCTGAGGGGGACAAATATGTCTATTACTTGATGCTGATTTTACAAATGTAAACTTATGTCAAAATTTATGAAACTTTAGAAAAGCTGACTGTATATTAATAATCTATATGCAGAAGAAGTAATGCTGCATTAAAAGTAAAAACAGAGCACCGGGCTTCCTTGGTGGCGCAGTGGTTGAGAGTCCGCCTGACGATGCAGGGGACGCGGGTTCGTGCCCCGGTCCGGGAGGATCCCACGTGCCGCGGAGCTGCTGGACCCGTGAGCCATGGCAGCTGAGCCTGCGCGTCCGGAGCCTGTGCTCCGCAACGGGAGAGGCCACAACAGGGAAAGGTCCGCGTGCCACAAACAAAACAAAACAAACTTAAAAACTTCTGTGCAGCAAAGGAAACAATAAACAGATCGAAAAGGCAACCTATAAAATGGGAGAAAATATTTGCAAACAATATATCTGATAAGGGATTAATATAGAGAATATATAAAGAACTCAACAACTCAACAATAAAAAAAATCTAATTAGAAAATGGGCAAAGAGCTTTAATAGATGTTTCTTCAGAAAAGATTTACATATGGCCAAAAAGCATAAGGAAAGATGCTAAGCATCATAGTCGTTAGGGAAATGCAAATAAAAACCACAATGAACTGACACCTGAACTATATGAAACCTGACACCTGTTAGGAAGGCCACTATCAAAACAATAACAACAGGACTTCCCTGGTGGTCCAGTGGGTAAGACTCTGTGCTCCCAAGGCAGCGGGCCCGGGTTCGATCTCTGGTCAGGGAACTAGATCCTGCATGCCGCAACGAAGATCCCGCGTGCCAAAACTGAGACCCGGCACAGCCTAAGTAAATAAATAAAATTTAAAAATAAAAACAATAACAACAACAGAAAATAACAAGTGTAAGTAAGGATGTGGAGAAATTGGAACTCTTATGCCTGGTTGGTGGGAATGTACAGCCACTATGGAAAATAATATGGAGGTTCCTCAAAAAAAATTAAAAATAGGGCTTCCCTGGTGGCACAGTGGTTGAGGGTCCGCCTGCCGATGCAGGGGCACGGGTTCGTGCCCCGGTCCGGGAGGATCCCGCGTGCCGCGGAGCGGCTGGGCCCGTGAGCCGTGGCCACTGGGCCTGCGCGTCTGGAGCCTGTGCTCTGCAACGGGAGAGGCCACAACAGTGAGAGGCCCGCGTACTGCAAAAAAACAAAAAAACAAAAAAACAAAAAAAAACAACAACAACAAAAAATTAAAAATAGAACTATCATGATCTAGCAATCCCACTTCTGGGTTTTTTTTTTTTTTTTTAGGAGGTAAACCCGATTGACTTTTTTTTTTTTTTTTTTTTGACTGTGTTGGGTCTTCGTTTCTGTGCGAGGGCTTTCTCTAGTTGCGGCAAGCGGGGGCCACTCTTCATCACGGTGTGCAGACCTCTCACTATCGCAGCCTCTCTTGTGGAGCACAGGCTCCAGACACACAGGCTCAGTAGTTGTGGCTCACGGGCCTAGTTGCTCCGCGGCATGTGGGATCTTCCCAGACCAGGGCTCGAACCTGTGTCCCCTGCATTGGCAGGCAGATTCTCAACCACTGCACCACCAGGGAAGCCCCCCACTTCTGGATATTTTTAACCAAAAGAGGTGAAAACAAGATCTCATAGAGATATTTGCACACCCATGTTCATTCCAGCATTATTCATAACAGTCAAGATATAGAAACAATCTAGATGTTCATCAACAGATGAATGGATAAAGAAAATGTAGAATACACATACAATGGAATATTATTCAATCTTAAAAAAAGGAGAGACACTGCTTTGGGAAAGCAAATGTTCTCCTTACTTGCTGCAAGTAATAAATCCTTCCTTCTCTGGAAAAAAAAAAAAAGAAGGAAATCTTGTCTTATGCTACAAAATGGATGAACTTCAAGGATATCATGTTAAGTAAAATAATTCAGTAACAAAGAAACAAATACTGCATGATTCCACTTTTATGAGATATCTAAAATAGTCAAACTCTTAGAAACAGAAAGTAGAATGGTAGTTTCCAGGGACTGGGAGAGGGGGAGAAGAAGAACTGTTCAGTAGGTATAGAGTTTCAGTTTTGCAAGATGAAAAAGTTTTAGAGATGTGTTGTGTACATAGAGTTAACACCACTGTACTGCACACTTAAGGTTAAGATGGTAAATTTTATGCTTTGTTTTTGACCACACACACACACACACACACACACACACGCACGCACACACAATGAATAGAATTCCTATCTGATGGGGTGTGAATATCTTCAACTTTAGAAGATAAAGCTAAATTGTTTCCAAAATGGATGTGCGAATTGTACTCTCACTAGCCGTATATCAGAATTTTGCTCCATTATCTTCACCAACATTTGGTATTGTCACGCTTTTAAAATTTTGCCAACCTATGGATAATTTTAGTTCGCATTTTATTGATTACTATAGAGTTTGAACATCTTTTCCACTTAAGTGAATGACCTATTCATGTCTTTTGCCCATTTTTTATTGTTCTGTCTTTTTCTTAACGATTTTTATCAGTTCTTTATATATATTTTGTGCACAAATCCTTTACAAATCATTTAATAGCAAATATCTCCCAGTTTGTGGCTTGGCTTGTCACTTTTTACATGGAGGCCTCTAAAGAAAACACGTTCTTATCGTAGTCAAATTTATCCATCTCTTCCATTAGGATTTACTCCATATCTTGTTTTAAGAAATCTTTCTTTACTCTGAGGACATAAAGACATTCTATATTTTCTCCTAAAAAAGTAAGGTTGTGGCAGAATTGATTTTTGAAGAGGTGTGAAAACTTGGAATGGGAAACCATCAAAAGAAGTATTTTTTCTTTACATAGAAGGCAGATGCCAAAGGTGTGTATCTATACAGAATTAGAGATGAAACTGCTGCAGAGAGGGTTGGTCTAACCGCAGGAAGCGTTTCCTGTCTATGACGGTTTGCAGTTTCATTGGCTTACTGAAGCAATGGAGTCTATGTCACTTTGTTTGGTAGCAGAGGACGGTTGCTTGGGGGTTGTCAAACACTAGAGAGATGAAAATTCAACCGGAGAGGAGAGGGGAAGTGTCAAGGGACAGACAAAATGATTCTCCAGCTCTCGATGAGCCTAAATATATCACTTACAGGCTGCAAGGCACAAACTGAAAACAAGTATGTACCTCTCCATTCAGCTCTCTCTGTCACTGCTGCCATACTTACCCGTTATCCTTCACCTGGAACTTTCTGTCTAGTGAAAATAAAACAATCTCAAGAGAATATGGTCAAAACCACAGTAGAGGGACTTCCCTGGTGGCACAGTGGTTAAGAATCCGCCTGCCAATGCAGGGGGCACGGGTTCGAGCCTTGGTCCAGGAAGATCCCACATGCCATGGAGCAACTAAGCCCATGTGCCACAACTTCTGAGCCCGCGTGCCTAGAGCCCGTGTTCTGCAACAAGAGAAGCCACCGCAGTGAGAAGCCCACACGCTGCAATGAAGAGCAGCCCCCGCTCACCGCAACTAGAGAAAGCCCGCGCGCAGCAATGAAGACCCAACGCAGCCAAAAATAAATAAATAAAATAAACCACAGTGGAGAAGATAAAGGGTAAAGCTTTGAGAGTTAGAAATACTCTTCTTAAGGACCAACAGAAATGTGGAATCATCTTCCCTGGAGCCTTTGAAAGTTAGACTAAAATAGCTTTGAGTGGAGGAAGGAGGAAAACTCTGGAACTGTTTGGATCCCACGGAGGACTGTTATTTGGCGGGGGCGGGGGTCTCGTGACTGGATCATCTGAAAAGTCCTTCTCCTTCTACTAAACCCAGGGTGGCTGCCCCAACGAGAAAAACATTTCAGGAGTCAGTGGACAAGGTGTGGGGAAGAAGAGGAGACAGAAAGACTGTCCTCTAGAGCAAAGCAGGAGGAGTGGAGTGAGAAGAAATGCTCTAGAGGGGTAGACTGACAGAGAGCGGGTGAACGACACTCCTGGCTCCTCCAAAGGGACATCACCATCCATCTTCAGGTTTTCATCCTAGGCAAGTGAAGGGGAGTGAGAGAGGAAGGACAATGCAGTGTAAATTATTACACAGCCCTTGGTTTTCAGAGTACTGCCAGTAAAAGAAATTTATGGAGTGAAACTTCGAGCATAGGGTTCTAGAAAATGCTCACACCACCTTCAGGCACATATATCAACTACATTTGTGCACCCGTGCATGGACCCCCTCCATGTGCATACATAGGAATTCATGCCCATAGAATAAGCATGTATGCAACAGTGTGCAACATAATTTCACTACACTTAGCAGATACAACCCTGTCCGTTCTTGTGTTTCCACACAGGATCCAGGCTAGATCCAGCCACTGATGTGGGTTTTGTTCTGGTTGACATGGTTGAGAGGGGCACCTGTAAACGTGATGAGGAGTTGCAGAAATCTGCACTAAGGATTTTGAATTGAATATAGTTGATGATCGTTCTTCAGGAAGGACATGAGGAAAGCAGTGTTTCATGCAGGTTATTTTGTTAACTATATATAAGAGGGAGTCAGGGCTTCCCTGGTGGTGCAGTGGTTAAGAATCCGCCTGCCAATGCAGGGGACACAGGTTCGAGCCCTGGTCCAGGAAGATCCTACATGCTATGGAGCAACTAAGCCCATGCACCGCAACTACTGAGCCTGCACTCTTGAGCCCGTGAGCCACAACTACTGAGCCCGTGTGCGGCAACTACCGAAGCCCGCACACCTAGAGCCCGTGCCCCGCAAAGAGAAGCCACCCCAATGAGAAGCCTGCGCACCACAACGAAGAGTAGCCCGCCCCGCCCCCCCCCCGCCACAACCAGAGAAAAAGCCTGCGTGCAGCAGCAAAGACCCAACGCAGCCAAAAATAAAATAAATAAATTTATTTTAAAAAAAGAGGGAGTTAAATTTTGATTCACTAGAAATGGAGACTGAGAAGGAGACAACGTCACTGAACAGATGCAAAAGACGAGACTCGGAAATTTCAGATGAAAAATTAGGACAAAAATTGCAAAGACCAGGCAGATTGAACCTGGGGTAATGTGTATCTGTCTCCTGTCTCCTTCTTTCTATTTCCAAATTCCTGGGAGTCAGGGTGCAGCCAGGAGCTGGGGGAGAGGGATTTTTGATCTCATGCCCTTGCGTGCTCTAATGAGAAAGTCTGCCGCCCCGTCTGGGTTTCTCAGGAGTTCACTCAGAGGCCTGCAAACAAGGGCTTCTGAGCCAAACCTATGGCGACGTCCTCGCTGTTGTGAAGCAGCCCCCTGGACAAACTGAGAAAGGCAAAAAGGAAGGGAGACTTAGGGTGCTGAGAGGGCAACTCAGCCATTCCCCCCTGCAACCCCACGGTGGCTGCACACCACCCTACATTGATCATGACCACTCTTTCCTAAAAAGCCTTGCTTTCTTCACTTGATTTCACTGTTAATGGTTGGGAAGGGATTTCCAAGCATTCGTGCTTCAGTGGTAACAGCATCTATAGGATGTGCATGCAGAAGTCTTTCATATGTTTAAAAGCAATGGCAGCGTCATCATAGAGCCTTTTCATATGATCATTTCAGTTGTATTTGTATTTCTTTGCCATTTAGTGGTTGAACCATATGCAATTGCTGATATATTTGACCATTTTGGCCTCCAAAAACAATCTCATAGGTTTCAACTGAATGTTAAGAACCTACTGTGTGTTTAATAAGGGCTAGGAGGCGATTTGGTGTAATGGTTAAAAATCAGAGCCAAACTGCTTTTCTTCTCCCAGATCAGCTCCACCATCTAGTCTTGATACATTACTTAACTTTTCTGTGTTTCCATTTTCTCATCCTTAGAATGGAGATAATAATATTCGTTACTTCAAAGGCTTGTTGTGAGAATTTAAATGAGCTGTCACATGTAAAGCACTTAGAACAGCGCCTAACTCAAACCAGGCTCTATATAAGTATCAACTATTATTACATACCAGTCCCTATTATCTCATTTAGTTTTATTATTAAATAGTTCAGGCATACAAAAAATATATATAAGAAAATTAACACTTATGTGCCAACGTTTCAGCTTAGAAATAAATTATTAACACAAATATAAGGAAACCCCATGGGTACACTTCCCCTATCATATTAGTGTTCCTCTTTCACAGAGGTATCCTCCATCCTGAATTTGATGCTTATCGTTACCATGGAAGTTTTTCCTTTTTAATTAGTTAATTAATTTGTTTAAGCAGATTTTGTTATTTATTTATACCACACTGTGCGGCCTGCAGGATCTCAGTTCCCTGACCAGGGATTGAACCCAGGCCACAGCAGTGAAAGCCCGGAATCCTAACTACTAGGCCACAAGAGCATTCCCACCATGGAAGGTTTTTAATACTTTTACTACATATGTATGTAACATAAGCTACATACAGCATTGTTTTATGTTTCTTAATTTGCATACCATTTTTATCCTTCAACTAGCTTTTGTTGTTCAATATTGTTTTTGATATTTATCTGTGTGGCCACACGAGACTAATTTATTCATTTTAACTGCTGTAGAGTACTCCAGTATAAAAAATTGCCACAGTTTATTAGCCATTCTCCTTTGGGATACCTTGAGGATGCGTCCAAATCTTTGCTATTACAAACTTGTTATTAAATTTAGTCAACCAACTTTTATTGAGGACATGGCAAGTGTGCCTAAGTGGCATAAGTGTGGGGAAGAGTGGTATGTGATTACTTCAGAGAAGTAGCTGAGGATTTTATTCTGTGATGGGAAATGACTGGACGATGTTGAGCAAGGGAGTGATCTATTTTTTAAAAGATCATTATGGCTACTATCGTAATGTCCAAGAGGTAAAAGTAGAAGCAAGAAGACTGGGTAAGAGTTTATTGCTATAGTCTAAATGAGAGGTGGTGATGACTTAGATAGTGATAGTAGCAGAGAAAATGGTGAGAAGTGGTCAGATTCAGAATATTTTTTGAAGTGAGACCTAACAAGATTTTCCAATGGATTTGGTAAGGATTATATGAAATAGAAATCAAGAATAACTCCAAGTTTTTTGCCTGAGGAAATGGATGAGTGATAGTGCTATTTTCTTAAATAGGGGAACGTTGCAGGAGAAGGTTTTCTGGGGGGAAATGAATACTTGGTTTTGAAGATGCTAATTTTGAGATGCTTATTAGACACCCAAGTGGAAATTTTGAATTGGAAGTTGGATATATGAGTGTGGTGTTTAGGAGACAGGTATAAGCTAGAGATGTAATTTAAAAGTCATTAGAATAATACTGTTTCTTACTTTAAATTCCCATATATTTTCCTCTAAAGGTGTTGCACTTTTCGCATTTCACATTTACATCTTTAATCCGGTTGGAATTAATTTTTTTGTTTGGTGAGAGAAAAGGATTTAATTTCCCCCCTAAGGGTGCCCATTGTCCCCAGCAGCATTTAGTACATAGTCCAGCCTTTTCTCTACTGGTTTGAAATATCAGATACCAGATTTAAATAGCACAGGTCTGTTCCTGGGTTCTCTATTCTTTTAAATTGGCCAATCTGACCATCCCTATGCAAAGACCACACTATCTTTATCATTATCTGACTTAGTCAGGGCTTTAATGCAAGAACGGAAATAACTCTAGATATTCTAAGCAGAAAGGAATTTACTACAACGATTTAAAGAAATTTGAGGCTTACAAAATTGTTGGAAGGGCTGAAAGAACAGGAGTCAGAAGGTACCACTAAACTTGTTAGTTGAAGAACATACCACCGCGGTTGTGATCAAGAGGCCAGGAAGCTGCTGCTCCCACCATCATAGCTGCCAGCACCATCCATGTATGCCCCAAAGCTTCAGAACCAAGCTGTAGTTGCTATTTATAACTTTCTTAATCAACTACCCATTCCATGTTCTTTTGTCTTCAATCAGCACCTAGCTGGTTCGGGTTCCTAGTGGAGAGGTCCAAATCTTTATTCCTAAAAAAGCTAGCTTGTAGTGGTTCTGCCTGCATTGGAGGAGCTCTAATCCTCCGTTAGCTCTACCCTGGTCATGGAGGTACTGTGAGGCACCCCAGAGGATCCCCTGGGTTTTAAGCACACTCTTCCCTGCTCTCATTGCAAGGCAACCACTCTGTTTCACCCCAGCTGTTGGAGGAGCTCCTTTGCCTGTTAGTTCCGTGGCATGAATATAAAATGGCCAGAAAGCCATAAAAGTCTCCTAGGAATTAATACCTCTAAATCAGCAGAATCCAAAGTTAGAGGAATGAGAGGCAAGAAAAATGTTTAAGTAGGTCATTACGTGTAACAGTGAGAGAGGTCAGCCCTACATACATTCCTTGGTACCTAGACCCATATATTCTGGCTATGGGAGAAATATCTCCAAATATGGCTCTCCCAGTCAGTCATATTAGACAGCACCCCAAAATCACAAAGTATTTTCTCCCATCTGGCTCTGTAGTAGAGTCTTCATTAGGCCCTTCTACCATTCCATAAAGTCTGCTGTCTATGGATGATGGGAATACATGTTAAGACTGTTGAATCTTGTGAGCCTGAGCCCACTGCCTCACTTCTTTCGGATGGAGAGATACAGTGTGGGCTATCATAATGGTGAAGAACACACTAGTAAGTTCGGATGATGGGGCTGACAGAAGCATTGTGGGCCGAGAAGGCAAATCCAAAGACAGAAAAAGTATCTATTCCAATGAGGACAAAACACTGCCTCTTCCAGGATGGAAGGGATCCACTATAATCAACCTGCCTTAGCTGGTTCCCTCAGGTACAGTATCATATGGCTCATTACTGGTCTGTGCTATTGGCAGATTGTCCTCAGGAGGTATATCGTAGCCAGATCTACCTTGGTGAGAGAAAAATTTGTTGCGTAATTTCCAACCTTGTCCTCGTAGCTACTGTGTTAATGAGCTCTCTTGGCAAGCCCTGAGTGGTTCAGTAGAGAGTGACTGACATTTACAGGCCCAGGTGATTTTGTCTACCTGATTATTGAGACCTCACGGTGCCTTTTGGTGAGCGAGCATTTACCAATTTGTAGTTTTGTTGATTATCCCTATTGTATCCTTGTTTTCTAATTTTTACTTTTACAATTATTATTTCTTTCCATCTGCTTTGATTGGAGGGAGGTTCTGTGACTTTTTTTTTTTTTTTGATAATTTCTTGAGTTGGAACTTAGCTTTTTTTCCCTCTTTCTTCTTTTGTAATGTATTAAGGCTATAAAGCCCTTTCTAATGCTACTTTAGCTGTATCTCACATATTCTGATTGTGTATTTTCTTTATTGTTCAATCTAAATATTATCTAATTTCCATTATTAGTTACGCTTTAAATTTTTTTCTTACATTTCCAACTATCTGGGAATTTAATCTTTTTGTTATTGCTATCTAAATTAATTGCTTGTGTGCAGAGAAATGTGGTCTTGTGTAACCCTGATGCTTTTTATTTGTTGAGATTTGTTTTGTGGCCCAGTGTTGGGTCAGTTTTTGAAATGCTCTGTATATTCTTAAAACAAATGTGTATTCTCTAATAGTTGCATAAAGCATTCTGTGTATATTCATTAGAGAGTGCTTGCTAATTGTGGTATTCAAATCTCCTATGCCTTTACTAGTTTTTGTCTATCAATATACCAATCACTAGAGAGTTATAATTTTGTAAATCTCCAACAATTATGGTGAATTTATAAATTTCTTCTTATAGCTTTGTTTTATGTACTTGAAGTGACCGCACAAAAGGAAATGATTGCTGTATCTTCCTGGTAAACTGCTGCTTTTATGATTACGCAGTGATTCCATTTTTAAAATCTTAAGGTCTAATTTTTTAATTGTGGTAAAATCTAAATACCATAAGATTTACCATTTTAACCATTTTTAAGCGAACAGTTCAGTGGCATTAAGTACATTCACATTGTTGTGCAATCATTACCACTATCCATCTCCAGAACTTTTTCATCATCCATCACAAACTGAAACTTTGTACCCATTAACCAATAACTTCCTATTATCCTCTCCCCCCAGCCCACAATAACCACTTTTCTATGTATCTTAAAGTTTATCTTGTCTCATCTTAAGATAGTAATACCAGCTTATTTAGTATTTTTTCTATTCTTTTAGTTTCAAGCATTCTATGTCATTATGACATATAACAGCACATAACTAAATTTTAAAATCCAGTCTGACAATCTCAATCTGTTAATGGCAAGTTTAGTCCATTTATATTTAATGAGTTTACTGATAATTTTTGTTTTATATGTACCATATTATTTTGTGCTTATATTTTTTCCATGCATCTCTCTTCCTGCTTTCTATTAAATTGATGAAAGTTTTTTTAAAAATTCCTTTTCTCCTTTACTAATTTGCAAGTTGTATATTCTATTTCTATTCTTTTCATGATCATTCTAATTTTTAAAAAATAATCTTACTGGCTTAAACAATATCCCTATTATCATCCCGAATAATGCAAGAACTTTGGAATACTTTAATTCTGATTGTATCTTACTCATTTTATATGTTATTGTTGTCCAGTATTATAATACCACCTTATTTTTATATCCCCAGATTAGTCACTCTTACTATTGTTTCCCTAGTCAACGCTTAATACCCACGTGTTTTCCAGTTTCTTTACTCAACAAAACTATTCTCACTATTCTTATTTTTATCTCACTTCATCCTTCTGGGTTGAAATTTTCTTTAGGAAATTCCCTAAAGAAAACGTCTTTAGTGGGAGGTCTGTTTGTGTTAATAAACCTGTTGCGTTTGTCTGGAAATTTATCTATTTCATCCTTACTCTTGAATGATGGTATAGCTGAGTAAAGAATTCATGACAAAAAAATTTTAAAACTCAGTGCTTTGAATACATTATCCACTGTTAATCTTGTCTCTGTTGTTGCTTTCAGAAAGTCTGCTGTGAATATAATTGTTGTTACTTTGAAGGTAATGTGTTTTTCTCTCTGTTTGCTTTTTAATCTTTTCTCATTGTACTTGGAATTGTTCAATTCATAGCAACATATATGAATATGGATTTAGTTTAATCGATCCTGCTGAAGATTTGTGTAATCTGAACCTGAGGATTCATGTCCTCTATTAATTCTGGTAAATTCTCAGCCATAATCTTTGAATGTTACCTCCTCCAATTCTCTTTATTCTCTCCTCCAGAGCTAATATAAGTTGGACCTTCTCATTCTCCAACCCATCTTTTAGTCTCTAATACTTTCTAACTCTTTATCTCCTTGTATTATCTTCTGAACAATTTCCTCAGATCTCTCCTGTAGCTCTATAATTCTCTCTTTCCTTATGCCTAGGTTTCTTTTTATTCATCCATTTATTTTCTTTTTAAACTTAAAAAAAAATGAAGTGTAACACACATACATAAAAGTGCACAAAAAAGTATTGTTGAATTAAGTACTGTAGTTACAGATCAAGAAATAGAATGTTGCCAGACCCCAGGTGCCCTACATGTACCCCTTCCCAATCACAACAGTTTTCCTCTCCACTAGAGGTAATCATAATCCTGATTTTCATGGTAATCCCTTTCTTGTATTTAAAAAAATGTTCTACTACCTAAGTTTGCATTCCTAAACAATATAGGTTAGTTTCATTTGTTTTGAAACTTTATAAAATAAATACTGTACATAAAGTTTTGTGTCCTTTTCTCTGGACCAATATTATATATTAAATATCCACCTATATTATTATGTTTATCCATGGCTCACTCATTTTTGTGTGTTTATACAATATTCCACTGTCTAATATACCAAATATTTAATCATTCTACTGCTATGAACATTTTGCCGTTTTCAGTTTGGTGCTATTATGAGCAATGTTGCTATGGACATTATGGTTCATGTATACTGGTACATATAGATGTGCAATTTTGGTAGGTTATATACTTTGAATTGCTGAGTCCTAAGGTATACATACCTTCAATCTTATCAGGTAATGCCAAACTGTTCTTCAAGATGTACTAAATTATGCTCCTATCAGCACTATATGAGTATCCCCACTGCTTAGCAACCTCACCAATACTTGGTATTATGAGAATAATTTGAGCCAATATGGTGGGTATATAATAGTATCTCATTGTGGCCTTAATTTGTAACTAGTAATTTCAATAGTTACTAATTAAATGATACACTTCTATTCATTTGGTTTTTATATTTAGCTACCCTCATAGATATGGTCTATTTGTGCTGACCATCCATTTTCATTACTTTATCTTTTCATATAAGAGGATCTAGAAAGCAAAACATATAAACACCTACCTACATTTGCCAAGTTCTGGATACAAATTAGGCTCCACCCAAGAGATGTATTCATGAGAGATTTAGAAGGCAGAAACAAAGTAGAGTTCACCCTTCTGCTACTTTTAGTGCTGCTTTTATTTTTGTCAGTGTGAAAGGCAGGTGTGATAAAGACAATGAATTGACTCAGGCTTCTACTCCTCTAGCCCATTCAATGATTTGTAAGCATTTAGTTCCCTGATTTCTTCCTGTTTAAAATACCTAGAGAGATTTCTTTTCAGTCCTGAATCCTGACTCATACAAAGACCATTGTACTTCACATAGCCTAAGATGATATCAAAGGTAAGAAGCACCATTATTTTACTGACATTAAAAAAGCCATTACTGGGCTTCCCTGGTGGCGCAGTGATTGAGAATCTGCCTGCCAATGCAGGGGACACGGGTTCGAGCCCTGGTCTGGGAAGATCCCACATGCCGCGAAGCAACTAGGCCCATGAGCCACAACTACTGAGCCTGCGCGCGTCTGGAGCCTGTGCTCCACAACAAGAGAGGCTGCGATAGTGAGAGGCCCGCACACCGCGATGAAGAGTGGCCTCCGCTTGCCGCAACTAGAGAAAGCCCTTGCACAGAAACGAAGACCCAACACAGCCAAAAATAAATAAATAAATTTATTTTAAAAAAAAGCCATTAGTGCAATTAAACTAAGACAAATTGTTTCTTTTTTAAAATTAATTAATTAATTTTTGGCTGTGTTGGGTCTTTGCTGCTGCGTGTGGGCTTTCTCTAGTTGCAGTGAGCAGGGGCTACTCTTCCTTGCAGTGCACAGGCTTTTCATTGCGGTGGCTTCTCTTGTTGTGGAGCATGGGCTCTAGGTGCATGGGCTTCAGTAGTTGTGGCAGGCAGGCTTCAGTAGTTGTAGCTCATGGGCTCTAGAGCGCAGGCTCAGAAGTTGTGGCACACAGGCTTAGTTGCTCCGAGGCATGTGGGATCTTCCTGGACCAGAGCTCGAACCTGTGTCCCCTGCATTGGCAGGCAGATTCTTAACCACTGTGCCATCAGGCAAGTCCCAACAAATAGTTTCTTTACACTTAGAATTTTTTGCTACTTCAAGAGAATTTTTTGCTACTTCAAGAGCCAGTTCAGACTTTGGACATAGGTTTTATAATTTATTTATTACTCTTGTGTGTACATTAGAAAAGAAAATAGGGAATTCCCTGGTGGTCCAGTGGTTAGGACTCCGAACTTTCACTGACGAGGGCTTGGATTTGATTCCTGGTCAGGGAACTAAGATCCCACAAGCCATGTGGTGTGGAAAAAAAAAGAAAAGAAAATATAAGGAAAATAAATGTGCTAGGGCACTCCTGAAACTTCTTCACATTCAGAGTCCATATCTTCTGAATGTCTTTTAAATTCCATGCATGTCCACATAATGGCATCCTCTGTGACATCAAGAGCATTTCACAAGAGTGCTCCATATATATAGCCTCCAGAATTTGTTCAAAGTCACTGTTACATCTTCTGCAAATTTTGATGCATATGAACAGGCAGTGACAACTACATCAAAAGAGCTGCCTAGTCCACAGTAACTGTAGGAAATACGCTGATTTCAGAAAGGCTAAAATGTGAACAAAGCTCATCTTAGAAGTGATAAAATAGGGTATATTTTTCATATCTAGAAATTCTACTAGATTCTTTTTCAAATTAGTCTGTTCTTTCTGGTATTTTTTTCTTATTAAAAATTATTCCTTTGTATCATTAATCATATGAACATGCTTATTTTATTATCTGGATCTGATGATGTATTAGCTCAAGTTCTTAGGAGTCCAAATCTATTTGATGTGTCTGCTGACATTTGTTCTTTCTGGTGGTTTCTTTGTGCCTTTGCAATTTTGATTTATGAGTTTATCTTAAGCAAGACTTTATCTGTAGGAATACTGTATAGCTTGGTTGAGGTTTTATATGTTTGCTCCTGTCAGGCAATCAAGCCTGGGATCACTTTTTTTTTATATAAGTTTATTTATTTTATTTTTTATTTATTAATTTTTGGCTGCATTGGTCTTTGTTGCTGCGCGCGGGCTTTCTCTAGTTGCGGGGAGCAGGGGCTACTCTTTGTTGTGGTGCGCGGGCTTCTCATTGTGGTGGCTTCTCTTGTTGCAGAGCACCGGCTCTAGGCGTGTGGGCTTCAGTAGGTGCGGCGCGCGGGCTCAGTAGTTGTGGTTCACGGGCTCTAGAGCGCAGGCTCAGTAGTTGTGGCTCACTGGCTTAGTTGCTCCGCAGCATGTGGGATCTTCCCGGACCAGGTCTCGAACCCATTTTCCCCTGCATTGGCAGGAGGATCCTTAACCACTGCGCCACCAGGGAAGTCCCAAGCCTGGCATCACTTTTAATATTAATTTCTCAGCTAAAGAATTCCTACACAATGCACATGATAAAAGAAATTGAACCCCAAACTGACATGAAGGGAGGCAAAAAAAAAAAAAAAAATTCTGATAGGAGAATGTGTTTTGATATGTTGGAATTCTTTTCCAGCCCAGAACCCAGACCAAGATAGAGAAACTTCTTTGTCCTTTCCCTTTACCAGGCAGCTGATATTTTTCCTACTCTTCCTTTTCTTTGGGCCAAATTTTGATTCCTAATCTGATATGATCATTAAAACCTTAAAAAAATAGTGGGTACTGACTGGAGAAATGGAACACAAATCACTTAATCTAGTTAAACATATCAAATTGGAAGAAGTAAATAAGCCCAAATAAATCTAAAGTTTGTATTCCTGTATTTATAATATTTAAAAATCAACACTCTGATTAGTGTTTAACTTTAAAACAGAACAAAACAAGACCAAAAAACCCAATCCTTCAGGTTACCAAGACGAGCAACCACTCCTAAATATGCCGTAGGGAACCTCCAGGATCAGCTCTCTCATTTACAGTTCAAGTTTTCAGTTCTCTTCTTATTTTTGGTCCCTTAGGAGACTTTTCTTTCTTTCTAACAAGCTCAGCTATGCATTTAAAAATATTTTATATTTTATCCCATATTTCTAAGTGTTTTATAGTAAAGCATTTTTACTTGCTCTAATGCTGGAAACAAAAGCCCATTTTATTAATATGTTCTACAAAATTCCCATTTAATAAATGAGAAAATTAAGTCTCAAGGAGATTAAATCATTTCCCAAAGTTTACACAGGTAAAAAGTGGTGGAACCAAGTTTAAAACTCATCTTTTGTCTTTAAACCCACGCTCTGAGCATTGAACCACAGCTAGACAGCCTTGCAATTTTCAATCTGCTGATACTCCAGTGATCATTTCCATACTTCCAGCTAATTGAATGATTACATTCTTATGTATTATAACAGAGTTAATTTGTACTTTATAAAAATGCCACTATGCTTCAGTAAGTGGTATTGGGAAAGCTGCTCAGCTGCATGTAAATCAATGAAGTTAAAACACACCCTCACACCATACATAAAAATAAACTGAAAATGGCTTAAAGACTTAAGTATAAGACATGACACCAGAAAATTCCTAGAAGAGAATATAGGCAAAACATTCTCTGACATACAATGGTGTGTTAGTTTCTGCTTTATAACAAAGTGAATCAGCTATACGTATACATATATCCCCATATCTCTTCCCTCTTGCATCTCCCTCCCTCCCACCCTCCCTATCCCACCCCTCTAGGTGTCATAACAATGTTTTCTTAGATTAGTCTCCCAAGGCAATAGAAATAAAAGCAAGAATAAACAAATGGGACCTAATCAAACTTATAAGCTTTTTAACAGCAAAGGAAACCATCAACAAAACGAAAAGAGAACCTACAGACTGGGGGAAAATATTTGCAAACGATGCAACCAACAGGGTTTAATTTCCAAAATATATAAATAATTCATACAACTCAATATCAAAAATACCAAACAACCCAATCAAAAAGTGGGCAGAAGACATTTCTCAAAAGAAGACATACAGATGGCCAATAGGCACATGAAAAGATGCTCAACATCGCTAATTATTGATATTAGAGAAATGCAAATCAAAACTACAATAAGGTACCACCTCACACTGGTCAGGATGGCCATCACTAAAAAGTCTACAAATAACAAGTGCTGGAGAGGGTGTGGAGCAAAGGGAACCCTCCTACACTGTTTGTGGGAATGTAAATTTGTGCAGCCACTATGGAGAACAGTATAGAAGTTCCTTAAAAAACTAAAAATAGAGTTGCCATATCATCCAGCAATCCCACTCCTGGGCATTTTTCTGGAGAAAGCCTAATTCAAAAAGATGCACTCACCCCAATGTTCATAGCAGCACTATTTACAATAGCCAAGACATGGAAGTAACCTAAATGTCCATCGACAAATGAATGGATAAAGAAGATGTGGTACATATACACAACCGAATAGTACTCAGCCGTGAAAAAGATTGAAATAATGCCATTTGCAGCAACATGGATGGACCTAGAGATTATCATACCAAGTGAAGTAAGTCAGAAAGAGAAAGACAAATACCATATCACTTATATGTGGAATCTAAAATATTGCACAAATAAACTTATTTACAAAACAGAAACAGACTCACAGACAGAAAACAAACTTATGGTTACCAAAGGGGAAAGGCGGTGAGGGAGGGATAAATTAGGAGTTTGGGATTAGCAGATACATATTACTATGTATAAAATGGATAAACAACAAGGTCCTACTGTATAGCATAGGGAACTCTATTCAGTATCTTATAATAAACCATAATGGAAAAGAATATGAAAAAGAATATATATATGAGGGCTTCCCTTGGTGGCGCAGTGGTTGAGAGTCCGCCTGCCGATGCAAGGGACACGGGTTCGTGCCCCGGTCCGGGAAGATCCCACATGCCGCGGAGCGGCTGGGCCCGTGAGCCATGGTCGCTGAGCCTGTGCGTCCGGAGCCTGTGCTCCGCAATGGGAGAGGGCACAACAGTGAGAGGCCCGCGTACCACAAAAAAAAAAAAAAAAGAATATATATATGTATATATATGTATATATGTGTATATATGTGTGTGTGTGTGTATATATATATATATATATATAACTGAATTGGGACTTCCCTGGTGGCGCAGGGACTAAGAATCCTCCTGCCAATGCAGGGGACACGGGTTCGAGCCCTGGTCTGGGAAGATCCCACATGCTGCGGAGCAACTAAGCCCGTGCGCCACAACTACTGAGCCTGCATGTCACAACTACTGAAGCCTGCCTGTGCGCCTAGAGCCTGTGCTCCGCAAGAGAAGCCACCGCAATGAGAAGCCCGCGCACCACAACAAAGAGTAGCCCCTGCTCACTGTAACTAGAGAAAGCCCACGTGCAGCAACGAAGGCCCAATGCAGCCAAAAATAAATAAATAAATACATTTATTAAAAAACAAAAAACTGAATCACTTTGCTATATACCAGAAACTAACACAACATTGTAAATCAACTATACTTCAATTTTAAAAAATTTGTAGAACAAAAAAATAAGCCACAATGAAACTTTGATGAATTTTTTGATATTCCAGTTTTTAAAATAGACAATAGACTTCTGGGCTTGGAAGCCAATTTTAAAAAGTATCTTGTCCATCCCCTTGCTTCCAGACAGAACCACCCTCCAACCATTAATCACAGTCTTTGCTAGATGATAATTTCCCTGGGATCTAAGGTGCTATAGAAGACAAACTATAAATTCTTTTAGTCAAACTCAGGCTTAGCGAGTCTCACTGGCATGGTTTTTCTTCCTTGTCTGAACTCATTCTCTCCTTCTGCACCTTCAGTCACTCCTGTTCACAGGGGAGAGACAAAAGAGCTTTCCTTGTCCTCTTTAAATAACATCTTTGCCCTCTCCCCATTACTAAGTAACCGCAAGCCCCTATGGAATCACTCAAATCCTTTAAGCTTTCTCCCCTTTCTTCCTCTTTTGTCATGAATTTTTTTCTCAGCTGTAACTCCTGGTGAGTTATCTCCCATTAATGATGCTGACGTACAGAACCCAGATAAAGTGCTAAGTAATCACAGCCAGTCTTGGCTTTGTGATGCAGGTTATCTCAGACTGTTGTGTTATGGGATCAGACCCCTGTTGACATTCAGGATGAAGTTTACCAGCTGCAGACTTTTTTTTTCATTTTTTGTAATGGAATATTATGGCAAGTGCCAGTGCTCTACTAGGAGCCCTCAAAAAAGAGCATGCTATTATTTGACGGTTTGTATGTTCAACATGCATACATATGTGGAACATTACGGCACACTAATAGGTTTTCAGAATGTGGCTGCTCTGGGAGACCAGAGCAAAGTCTCTGTGTTGAGTACTGGGATGAGGGTAGAGAGAGATCTAGAGAGAAGAGGGCCCGAGCACTAATTGTGGAGGAAATGGGCACACATCCATAACACGGAAAAACAGTCAATCTGCTTAAAATGTTAAAAAAAAAGTTGTTTTGACTACCCAATGCCAAATGGCCAACGTAACTGATTTTCTCACTGACTTATCTAAAGCATTCCATTGTGTAATCTACCATCATAATCTCCAACATTTGTGTAGAACAAGTGACTATAGACCTATTCATTCTCAGTTTCATTGTCCATACGACACCAACTCAGCTCTTGAAAGGTGAAATTTTCTGTCATTAACCCCTCAGTCCTCACAATATCAGAATATTTGGAATTTTGTCATTAGAAAACAGAACTGAAAAACTTATTTGGGCATTTGTAGACAACTATGGTCATCTTCTAATTTTCTTTTCCACCAAATTTTCTGGGCACCTGAATAACATTGTGTGATATATATATATAGCTATAGCTAAAATATATAAATATATTCTAAGACTACAGTTAGAAGGAAGCTTAGATTTTATAAACAACTTTCACACTTAATGGATGAAGAAACAGGGTCAGAGAGAAAGTGGCTTACCAAAGGATACTCTGGGGACTTCCCTGGTGGCGCAATAGTTAAGACTCCACGTTCCCAATGCAGGGAGCCCGGGTTAGATCCCTGGTCAGGGAACTAGATCCCGCATGCACGCTGCAACTAAGAGTTCACATGCCTCAACTAAGGAGCCTGCATGCCGCAACTAAGACCCAGCACAACCGAATAAATATTTTTTTTTAAAAAAAAGAAAATTTCTCTTTCTTATAAGAAAAACAAAGCATACTCTGTATTAAGTGATAAATGTGGATTAATAATTCATATATTTTGATTCCTACAGGATTCAGTGCACTTTCCTCTACAGCATACATGCTAATGCAGGTTAGATATCAGACTAATTTTTTGTAGTTCTTTAAACAGGCACTATGGTGCTTGAAGTAGTTGGTTAGGTGTATTTTTTCTTATAGACAAAATAATAGATAGGATGATTTAAACACCATTTAATGTCTGTTATTCTCTTAGAATGTGAAATGGATAGCAGTTAATAGCACTTATGTCTCTGTACAGACCTGAAATGGTATATCTTCGTATATGTGCATTTGTAATATATATATGAATGATATTCAGTGTGTGTGCGTGTATACTGAGGGGTTAGTATTACATTTTCCTCCATGGATTTATATTTCTCAAACTTTATCATCTATCTACCTACTAATTTAATGCACTAGTCTATTTGTTGGTGCATCTTTTGTATACTTTTCTAAAGTGTTCAAGAAGAAACACAATCAGAACATACAAAGACATGTACCTGCAACCTTTTTTTTTAGAATACTTTTGTTGTTGTTGTTGTTGACCAATTTTATTTTTGGCTGCTTTGGGTCTTTGTTGCATGCAGGCTTTCTCTAGTTGTGGTGAGCGGGGGCCACTCTTCCTCGCGGTGCCCGGGCTTCTCATTGCGGTGGCTTCCCCTGTTGCAGAGCACGGGCTTCAGGCGCGTGGGCTTCAGCAGTTGTGGCACGTGGGCTCAGCAGTTGTGGCTCGCGGGCTCCAGAGCGCAGGCTCAGTAGTTGTGGCGCACTGGCTTAGTAGCTCCGCGGCATGTGGGATCTTCCCGGACCAGGTCTCGAACCCGTGTCCCCTGCACTGGCAGGCGGATTCTTAACCACTACTCCACCAGGGAAGTCCCCATGTACCTGAAACCTTAAACACACACATGGAGACATATAAAGAGTCACACGCTACCACACATTTCTTGGCTCTTCCCTGGATACTCCTGCTATAGCTGGAAGATATTATTGCTATTTCATGCTGGAACTGGTGAAGCAATGTGCTTTTTCTGTTGGCCTTATGTTTCTGACAAGAGATGACTGCATCCCCCCTCATATGCTTGGATTTTACTTCTAAAAGGTAGCCAGGGGCTTCCCTGGTGGCACAGTGGTTGGGAGTCCGCCTGCCGATGCGGGGGACACGGGTTCGTGCCCCGATCCGGGAGGATCCCACGTACCACGGAGCGGCTGGGCCCGTGAGCCATGGCCGCTGGGCCTGCGCGTCCGGAGCCTGTGCTCCGCAGCGGGAGAGGCCGCAGCGGTGAGAGGCCCGCGTACCGCAAAAAAAAAAAAAAAAAAAAAAAAGGTAGCCAGAACAAAAGCTTCTCCCCTTGTCAGCATTATTGTCACAAACACCTTTACCCAGAAATTCATGTTTGATTCATCTTATCCTGCCAGATTTATAATTCAACAGTGTCCAGCTTCTTCTCCCGTGACTTCGTGTTGCAGAATTTCTGCTCAACCAGGCCCCTTTGCTGCCCACTCCAGCACATACCTTGTCCTCTCCAGTCTCTACACTGCACAAGCCATTGCCCAATCTGGGACACAAGTCTTTTCCCACTTCTGCCCTCAGCCCCTTTTCATTTCTCCTCCCCAACTCTGAGGGATCGACCCTCCCCGGGGATTCCTCTCTTGTCTGATTCCTCCAGCTGCAGCTTCCTCTCCTCCTCCCCCTGCACTGATGTCCATCACCTCTCCTGTCTCTCAGTCTTCTCATCTTTTTGTCTGGGTCCTAAGCCTATGTTCCATCCCCCGCACAGATGGAATAAGGCTCCCTGTGTGCAGGGAACAGCCTCACCTCTTGTTTTGTGGTGTCTCCTCTCCCAGTGCGGGAAGTGCCTCGTTCCTGATAGGGGTGTTGACTGACAGACTGGCTAGGGTAGAAGCTTAGCCTTAATACCTCTCTTATCTCTTTTCTTAATTAATTTGATGTGTTTGGCATCAGTTCTGATGCTTGAGGGGTATTTTCTAGGAGGAGAGGAGTGTTGGAGGCCTTGCTCCTGTTCTTTCCCTTCCCAAATAGACTAGTATTTCAACCTGACAGCTCCCAGCCGGTCCTCTGGCGATGGAGCATTGAGTGTTTATTTTCCTGATGTTTTTATTCCAGAGTCTTTGCCAGGGTCATGTTGTTGAAGTCTGCCAAGTGACAGCAGCCCCTGACCCTGCTACTGAATCTGACACATTTTACAGGTACAGCTGTTATCAGAAAATTATAGAAGCCAAAAGCAAAAAAGAAGGGAAAAAAGGGGGTCTTGAGAGGTCCTCTTGGACATGCCCCTGTCTCTAGTCTAGTACTCATCCATTTCTGCTCAAATTAGAAAAGATCTAGTATTCAAAGTGCTACACAAGGGAACTGTATATCACACTCTTCTATTCCCACTCCATTGTCTAACAGCCCTCACTGTCAGAATAATATGTTTCATTAAAGAGACCCACTACCTCTTCTTTTGAATGTAAGTCCCTTTCCACTTTGACTGTTCCCAGAAAGTGCATGATGACGAATATACCCAACTGTACGCTTGAAAAAGTGAATTAGAAGATTGGACACAATCTACAGAAAGTGGATCAAGTCGTCATCCAGGAGGGATAATTCAACATTTAACCCAATCTACCATTCTTTCCAAAGACCAGGCTAATTTCCAGACTGATTTGGTTGTTATCTGTGGACATCTGAACTCCCTCCTGGCTCACAATGGTAAGCAGGTTTCCAAGTTTAGATGAGTCTCACCCATAGATTTCAATGCTTTTTTTCTGCCCACATCCTGCGCTATAGCTCTTTGCTCAGAGAATGCCACTCAATAACATGCACACTTAATTAGGTCTGTGTAATGCCAAGCAACTGTTTGTAAGCAGGAAGAAGATGTCTTCTGGCTAATTGATCCACTCACTACCATATATCTAGATATTTGGAAATAACCCGATGAAGGATTGAAGTTTTTCCTTTATCAGCATGTAGACAGGCCTAAAATCTTATAGTCGAGCATCATCCACAGACAAAGTTAACTGCATCATTAACACTTCTGCATTTGGCAGGCTGTGGCCGGACAGGATTTCTCCCCCACTGGCGACCCCAAGTTTGGCCTGAATGTCTTGCCACTGGTTATAAAGAGGGATGCCAGTGTCTCAAAAATGCCAGAGAGTCTGACAGGCATTCTAACTAACTGACTTAGCCGCTTTGATTTCCATAAGAGAAGTGGAATGCATAACAGAACTTCAGGACGGAGAGAGCCCAGTTCCTAGTGCTGGAAAGGGCCAAAACCAGGAGCTCATTTCCTGAGACTGAGTCTAGTCTACAGTCTTAGGGAAGACGATGGGGGTAATTCGGGTGAACCGGTTCAAGGCAATGTATCCTCATTACCTTTGGAGAAATGCTGTCATACCAGCCACTTTTGCAGGGGACCAGTTTGGGCCATTTCTACACAACCTGGTGAATGAACGGTGATTCTTTACTCAGATCTGGATATATATCAAACCAATAATTCAGAAAATCTACTTAAAAATCCTAAATTGTCTAGATCTACACTCTCTTGTCTATATGTCAAATTAAGTAACGAATCGCCAAAGTTCTGCTTCATTTAGCGCTACGCAGTTTCCACTACAGTAGCCCTGGTCTAGTTAGCTTATCTCCACAATTCAAAATCACTAAACATTGTTCCAACCAATCCTCCACTCTCTCCGCCTCTTGAACCACTAGTTGATCTGAAACAGCAGCTGAAGATGGGGGCGGGGGAAGAAACCCAAGGTTAAGAAATAAGCCAAAATCACCCCCTCCTTCCCTCGACAGGCATCTAGGCTGAAGCAATCCTGAATTAGGGAGAGGAGAAGATTTCACATTAAATCAGACTCAGGATCTTGAAGATACGCTGGACTGGACAATCTAAGTACAGATCTGAAATTGTGTATATGACTTGAAGCTGTTTTCGGACTGTCACGTAAGAAGAGGCAGAAGAGTCTTAGAGCCTCTTAGAGTTTTAATCCCAAGAAAGATTACCTACCTTCCGTTGACACTTATAAGGGATGATGGAAGACAAAAATCAAGTTGTATTTCGTCTGTAAAGAGCGTGTTAGTCAAGAATAAAATCCAAAATGTACAGTGAAACAAACACAAAAGAAGGTTATTTCTCCCTTGGGTAAGGTCTTAGGCAAATGATTCCTGTCAGTGGGCAGTTCTCCTCCACATGTGATTCAGTGATCCAGGCTCTTCCCATGTGAGTCTCCACTATTCCTTAGGGCCTCAAGGTCAGCATCAAATGGAGGAAGTGGACAGAAAGCATTGGGAGAGGGGATGGGGACACATCCACTTGCTAAAAGCTTTGGCCAGGAAATGGCATATATATTCCATCGACTAAAACTTAGTCACATGGCCACATCAAACTGCAAAGGAAGCTGGGGAATGTAGTCCAGCTGTGAAGAGCTACCAGATTTGGGGAAAATAGTTGCTATAGAGACCAACCTGGAAAATTCTCGAGAAGAACCAATGGTTCAACTACTATAGAGAGCATCTTTGTGAGAATACTTCTTTCTTCAAAAGGAAGATCATCACTGCCCAAAGAGACTTTTTTCCATATGGTGTGTGTTGATGAATGGGAGAGAGAAAAGGTGGGGAGGAAAAGAGAGGACTTCTGTGAAAGAACAGAGGTGACCGCCATCACGTGGCCACGAAGACAGACAGGATCCTGTAGCTTGCCCACCTAGACCTTCCACTCTCAAGAGACTGGTTTCTTCTCCCATGGAACTTCTGGCCTCTTGTGTAATTAAGATGTGCCTGAAACCCCTGGGTCTTGGGGAGCCTGGAAGTGGACACAACCCTAAAAATCTTTTTTGTTATTGAAAACAATCTAGTAAAACTTACCACTGGACACAGAGGTCAGAAAAATTCAGTGAAAGCAGAAGATTTGCCTGGTCTTTCAACCCTAGACAAAATCATATTTTACACTCGATTAATTCCAAAACTGGATTTAACTTTTTTTACGTGTTCCATTCTGGTAGGATCAGAAGACACATCTGGCAGGGACGAGGTCCTCTCAAGAAGAGTTTGAATATTTACAATTAAAAACAAACAAAACAAAACAAAACAAAATCCACTCGCTTCTCTCAAAGTCTCACCCCTGGTGGGAGCAGCTTTTAGGACACGTCACCGAAGGCGAAGTTTCCAGCAACTTGATCCCCTCTGTTACCTATATTTCGAGCCTCTAGCCCGCTATTAAAAATAAAAGGGCATCTCCATTCTCCCCCAGACGTACCATTCTGCAGCGACACTCACTACTTTATTCATGTATGTGTGAAGTGAGTGTTTTCCTGTCCCCCTAGTTGCCCTGGAGTTTTACATTAAGCGCCCTTCCCTGCTGGGTTTCTTGAGATGATCTGGAACGCACGCTGGAAAAACACACTGGGGGAGCGGGGAGGTCTGTTAAATCCCAAAGCAAAGAGCAGCCAGGCTTGCTGAGTAAAATGAAAGAGACTTAAGGAGGAAAGAATCCGTTAGTGTAGACACTTAGGGGTTGAATTTACTCCCCCATGCCCGCAATGCCATAAAGGAGCAGGACGTCGGCGTGGGCAGCTCTGGGGGTTCCAAAGCTGCGAAGTGCGGTCTTTGGAGGTGTCGGGAGTCAGTAATCCCTCAGTTCACTCCCGCCACTCCTTCTTGCCCATCCACGCGAAAGCAGAGTCCAAAGGCTTCAAAGATCTGGTGACCCTGGTGCTTCGCCCCGCGAGGGCGGGAGACCGGTACCCGCCGTAGGCTGCCGAAGCTCCGACGCTG
This sequence comes from Monodon monoceros, assembly GCF_005190385.1. Classification (NCBI taxonomy): domain Eukaryota; kingdom Metazoa; phylum Chordata; class Mammalia; order Artiodactyla; family Monodontidae; genus Monodon; species Monodon monoceros. Next base: position 41,156,995 of record NW_021703783.1, read on the forward strand.
CCTGGACAGGGGGTCGAACTTCTGGAAAAACGGCTTTGGGGAGCGATCGGTCCTGGAAGGGCGAATGCGGGAAAGTGACTCGGTCCCCTAAAGTGGAGACGTTGCAGCGGGACCCAGCTTCTGGGAAGTTCCGCTAGGAATGTTTGAAAATACATTTCTCCCCATTCGAGGTGTTTTGTTTTGTTTCTTCCTTTAAATCTATTCCCTTCAAAAAAACAAAGATGTGAACGGGCAGGCGCCACCTGGTCTGGGAACTGAGCTTGTGACTCCTGAAGATTTCGTTTGCTTCAGGTTGAGAAAAGAACCTGACGTCTGCCTGGAACTGTGCAAACCGTCTGGGGCTCCTTCGGAGAGGGACGTGCTCTACCCCAGCCGCCCAAAGCCTCGGAAGGTTCCATGGAGGCGGCGTCGGGGCCGCTGGACCCCAGATCACCGGGGGGTTAGGACGGAACGAAAACCCAAAGCATCACAGCCCGCACCCCTCGAAGTCGCGGTCCCGAAAGCGCGGGCCAAAGCACGCGGCTGCGGGGCGGGAAGGGGAGGGCGAGTTCTCAGCCCAGAGCTCCCTGCTCAGCTTCTGCCATTTCCTCCGCCTGATTTCGGCCGGAGGAGGTCATCAGTTTTCGAGGGCAGATCGGAAGGCAAAATTCCCGAGCAATTTGAACGGCCCTGGGAGAGAAGAAAATTAAATAATTGGACTGAAGTCTAAAATAAAGATCCGGAGCGAGATTATGACCCCACTGGATTTTCCGCTGAGAATCCCCCCTATTAGCGTGTACCTCCGAGCTGGCTCTGTCCCCGAGGGCAGAAAAAGGGGCCATTTAGGCCTTGAGATGGGGGACTCTCCCCCGCAGCTTTAGATTCTTGAAATCTGCCTTGTAACCAAGGCAGATTTTAAAGTTGTTACAGATAGGTTTCCTGTTCAAATAGCGTGGACCTCATTCTCCAGGTTCACTGTTTGGGGCGGGTCACAGCCTGAAGGCTGTCCGTGGGAGTGGGGGGACAGTACTAGAAAACACCATCACAGCGAGATTTTGAAAACATTCCCACAACTCTTCCTCTCAACTTTTGATTATTTGTGTAATTCAGGAAGAGGAGAATTCTGATTGCTTGTGGAGGTTCATCCTCCCTGGCAAGGAAAAAGACAGAGGAAAAAAAGGAAAATCTAATAGAGACCGGTGCGGTGTGCTCCAAGATGCTGGAACGGGTCCTCTGTGCATTCTTCCTGGTTTAAAAGGACAGAGTCTGTCTTTCCGGGGCATCAGTTCCTCAAAGGATATTGCTTCTGTTGCAATAAAAGGCATAGAACTAGATATAGTTATCAAAATGCATATATATGGAGAGAGAGAGAGCTAGAGAGAAAGAAAACACGGGTTTTCTCCTTATGTCGATGGAAAACATATTTCCCGGCCCTCCAGGTATTTTTTCCAGGATGATCAAAGCTGGGCGAGGACTAGCCCCTTCCACATAATTCTTAGGCTGAATATGCCCTTGCAGAGTGGATTTGGGGCATCACTCCACTTGACTTCAACTGACACATTCAGATCCCTATTCCGAGCTGGGCAGAGCATCTGAGAGATCCCTGCCGGGTTCAGATCCTAAGGAGTGAGCCTTGAGAGGCCAACATGGAGAGAAGAGGGATGTCTCTGGACCTTGCAAGAGGCACTCTTCTGTCTGCACCCAGAGGCCAGAACCCCGAGACTAAGTGAGCAGTCATCTTGAGGGGAGAAGGGATGGGATTGGGCTTTCTTCTTCCTAGGACAAATCACATTTGGGAAACTTTTTTTTTCAAGGGTGGGGCTAGCCTTTAAAAGGCAGTGAGCCTGCTTTTCTTGCAATGTTTGAAAAGAGAAATTCACCACTGTTTATGAGCCTGTCCCTGCTACTTAAAGTACGAAGTATTTTAAAGGAAAAACTTAATATCGGAAATTGGTAGACCTACAGTGCACCATGTTTAGAAGTATAACTGAAGCATACCCAACTGTATGGGGATATTGTCATCATGAATTTCTATATGAAACATGACTATGCCACTTCATATGTACTATAGGAGCAAATGGCAACAAAAACATAGCCACCCAGAATTTAATACTGAGATCCCTAACATCTGAATAATTTGCTTTCCTCCTTTACACTTTCACCAACTGAGATTTAGCCAGCTTTACAGAAGTCTGTTCTCATGGCTTCCCTGCCTCTGGCCTGCAGCCCTTCCACCCACCCATCTACCCGTCCACTTCTCCACACTGTTGTGTTTTTTTTTTGAACCAGGGATTCTCTCAACTATTTTTTTTTGAGAAATCTTTGTCAGTGTATGATTAAACACACACACACACACACACACACACACACACAGACACCCCACTTCTCTATCCGAAGACTGGGCATAAGAAACAAAATAGGGGGAGGGTTTCCCCATTTGAGAAGTACCCTTTCCACAGGAACAAGCAGGCAGACAGAGAAGGAAGGGAAAGCTGGCTGATTCTTGGTCTTGGCAGTGGTGGTTAGCAACAAAAAATCCGCAGTTAGGATGTGTCCCTGTAGATAAGCACCGGAACCCCCGGAGGCACAGGGTACTAACTTGCAAAACCTCCGGATCGGTTGGCAGCAGCATGTCCTTGAATGCCCGGGCACCCGCGCCGGCTCGCGCCTCCCACATGCCCAGAGCTCTCCGGGATCTCATTAGAGTCTGCTCTGCCCCACAAAGAAAAGTACCCACCTGTGTGCTCAGCTATCAGTGCCCATAGAGCGCACGCAAGTGCATCAGTGAGGATTACGGGTGTGATTGTGCGTGGCTCGCCGGTTCTGCTCGGGCGCCGCGGGAGCGGAGCAGGGGCTTCCCAGCGCGGGCCCTCGTCCCGCTGTCCTCCCGTGTCGGCCATTGGTTGTCCTGCGTGCAAGCGGCTTTCGCCAAGCTTCAGTTTAGTCGAAGTTAGTGAAATCCAATACTAAATAATTACTACATGGAAAAACAAACAAACAAATAAACAAACCAAAACCAAAAAAAACCACCAAACCCCCCTCCTAAAAATCAGCCTGTTATAATTAACGAAAGAACTCTCGAAGTCCTGGGATCAATCCAGAAAGAAAAGAGAAAGGAATTAGATGCTGGCGCCGTGTTCCCGGCGGAGCCAGGCGGCCGCTGACTGCTCTGGCTGAGGGGACTCGCCATCCAGGCTCCGGAAGTGACCCGAATCTCCTAAAAATCTGTGCAGAGAAAAGAATTGCGCTGAAAGAACAGTGCCAACGCCAGGATTCTGCCAGATTTGACGAGACGGCAATTTGCTTTCTGGCAGGCGCATAATTCCGCTAATTATGGCTGAGGCGAAATGGGTCTGAGAATTATATACTGCAAAGTTGTTCCTGGATATCCTCAGACATGGTGTCTTTATTCTCTCTTAAATATAAGATTTTTAACAAAATCGGTAATAAAAAAGAATTTCTGCCTTACATATGCCTGAATACCATGTCTGCTTGATAGCTTTCTGCATCAGAGAAAACACTGGTGGAGGTGGATTAACAAACCTGTGTGTCTGTGTCAACATATATCTTTATCCACAAAACCATAGGTCCACCAAACCGCACACACACATCTCAGCAATGGCATAAAGACAATAAAGGCTTTAATTTGTTTTTAATTTAAACATGACTATGTTTCATATTCAAGGGAAATATTTTTAAATTTTTTACAAAGGTTACCTAATTAGATGGAGATGGGTATCTGAGGGCACGTATCTTACGTTAATATTTATCTAAAGTTCCCTTAACACCGAACAAAGCATATATTATATACTTATTTGTCTAGAGATGATAGGTCTATAATAGATGAGAGAAATAAATCTGCATTACTTCTTCGGAGAGATATTCATTAATAAACCAAGCACTGAAAACAGAGTTAAAGTGCTTCAAATCACAAATGCAGATTCTAGCAGAAAGAGGTTTTCCTAAGGCCTCAGAGTAGGAGAGGAATTGTATAAGATTTCCTTAATGCATTAGGAATAGCATCTCTGCAGAAACGTGAGGATGGTCTTTTTTCCCATTTTGCTTATAGTGGCTCAGCTGAAGGAGAGAAGGCCCCCACTGCAGAGAGCTGGAGTTGGAGGATTCAAGGGGTCTTCCCCAAGCTCAAATCCTCACTGTATTTCCTTTTCTTTCACCATCATCAGCCTGCCCTCACCAGCACCCCTGTCATGACCAACCTGTAAATGTCTCCATGCTAGCACAATGCACACCCATCACAATACATGTTCCCCCAGCCTGTGTACTATCCAGTAGTGCTCAAAAACCAGGACTCAACAGTCACGCTCCCCAGAAATGCTGAAGGCCATCAAGTGCACGAAGTCTGAGGTGGTCTCTATACCTTGAAAGATATTTCTTGTTATCTGAGTTAAATTTTCTCTGACTATGCAAGTGAGTGCTGCAATCTTTGCGAGGAGAGAAAATGGATGTCCCCATCTTCCTTTCTAGTTCTTTAGATTTCATCGACTTTGCTTCATGCATGTATAAAACAACACCACAACCAAGAGAAAAAATTCTTCTAAATACTCCCTAGAGAAGGATAAATATGGGTGAGAGGGAAGAGACAGTGAGGGAGAGAAAATCTAGCAGCCCCCTCCATAAGGATATCATAGGGATAGTTTCCCTCCAGTAACTAATATTTCACCAAATTATATCTTTTTAGGAAGGTGGAATTAGTTGCCACCAGCAGGAATCTCGTCCCAAGTACCCAGACATTCAAGCTCCTTCCTGCATTTTTGCTCCATAGATCCCAAGCAAGATTGGCTATTTGAGCAAAGAGGGGTTCTCGCCCTTTAGTTGAGTCTTAGGTTTTCATTTCCCTCTTTTTGGAGATAGGAAAATTAAATTTTCTTTCTTTTGGTAAGGCATCTTTTGAAGGTCCCTTAATTTCTGGTGTCAAGCTCAATTATTTTCAAATTAGAATGATTAGAATGTATCTTCTGCTGTGACTTCTGAGGGTATCTGGTCATGGGGAGAACTAGGCTGTAATCCATTTAGGGTATAATTTTTCTCCTTCCTCATAATGAAATATACTTACATCCTCTACCATCTGCCTCTTAGGACCCACTAAACTCCAGGTCTCAGCATCATGGTGGAATTGAGGGCAGTATTTCACCTAGTTAGAGATGAAATGTCCAGTGCTTCAGCTATGTCTTTTATATTTAGTCATTCTTATTTAAAAGGATATATAGGGTAAACAGTCCATTTTGATCCAGAAGAATGCTGTATTGAGGTCTACAACCCCTTCTGAGAAAAATGTTATTTTCCATTATCTTCTTTTAAAGTAACTGGAAATCCTAAAGAGACACACAGAAAGAGAGAGAGAGAGAGAGAGGGAGAGGGAGAGGGAGAGGGAGAGGGAGAGGGAGAGGGAGAGAGAAAGGAAGGAAGGGAAGGCAAGGGACGGCAAGGCAAGGGAAGGGAAGGGAAGGGAAAGGAAGAGAAGAGAAGAGATTGATCTGTCTCATTTCTAGGAGCAGCAAATTTAAACTTTAAAAGATGGAGGAAATGATTGAAAGTGATAAATACCTTTTCCAAGCATTCGGTTTGTTGGCTTTCTGACCAAAAGGGCCCGTTGTTAGATCTCTGAAAGGAAGCCAAATCCAGCCCCCTGCAAACACTCCTCCACCTCTTCCCCAACCCCCCTCAACTCCCTTGTCTAACTTGAAAATGAACTTGGACTTCCCTCTCAGACAGGCCCTAAAACCAGGAGAGATTTTATTTGTCTGTTTTTGAAGGACTTCCTAAAAGGAGGAGGTGTCTGGGGTGAGGGGAGGGGAACAGAGGGCCCTCTCCCACTGCAGGGATGGGGTAAGTGTAGGGGCTCTGGGGAGGCAAGAAGCCGAGAGATATATTTTGTTAATTTCTTAACTCTGTGTTTATTTCCGGAACTTCTGTCATTGGGGGTGGGGGGAGGGCAAGTGACTGGCTGAGATGCTGCTGAAAAAGAAAAGGGAGTAGGAGGGATGAGGATTAGAAAGGGGATGGGTCTGGGGAAGGAGAGGATGAGGAGGGTTGGGAAGGGTCTCTGTGAGGAGCTTGGCAGGGCTGAGAGGACAGTGATGGAAGCAATGGAAGAATGAGGGCCGAGGTAGGGACACTGGAGGCCACTGGAGGGGGCTTCCTGAGACTTCCCCATGGAAGCAGCTACCTGATCTCCCCACTCAAACACAGAGCACCACAGGTGTGATTGGGGGCAGGCTGGAGGAGAATCCAGGAAAAGATTGGTGATGGCAGCCTAAACCCCGACCCTCGAGTGGATCCCTGCAGAACTATAGAGGGAAGTTTGATGGGACTTCCCAAACGCTCAGCCAACACTGCCGTCCTAAATTGACAGCAGAAGAGATTGGATTTCCCTGACGTCTAGGAGAGGGAAGTGAATAGGGCCTGGAGGAAGGCAAGTTTGGGTTTGACAGCAGAAAACTCTGAAATTAGGAGCAAAGCGATGCCTCAGCCCATCCTGGTCCCATCTTCCTCAAGCTGGGGGCCCAAGGAGGAAGAACAATATAGGTGGAAGATGCCAGGGTGGCAGCTGCTGTCCAGGAGGTGAGTCTCAGACCGGGAGGAGAGGCCTGGGTGGCCCTCCTCTGAGTCCACACTGTGGGGGTGGAGAGATTAAAGTGGAGCAGGTTCCAGAGGGGTCCAGGAGCCTGGGAGTGGCATCTGCACACTCCTTGGGCCGCCCCCAACCTCTTAGAGCCAAGGGAGCTGGAGGGAAAGGAGGGAGGAGGGGACTGGGCAGGGCCAGGGAGCCCCAGGATCAGCCACTTTTCTTTCCTTCCCCACCAGTATCACCCTTTGTGACCCAACAGGAATTAATCTCCTCTGAGTGTGTAAGCCTCTCCCAGCTCAGTCACACTCCCAGGGGGCTCTCTCATAGTTCCACCCCCCCACCCCGGAACTCCCAACCCTTCCTGTAAGTGACCTCTCTATCCCAAACATCCCTTTTTTTCCTAGATAGCTCAAGCCCTACGTCCTCAATCCTCCACAAATCTCTTCCATCCTGCCTGCAGCCTGTATCCTGGACAGGAAAGGGCCCCCCAAACTCTATGCCCGCCCACCAAGGCCCCAAGTCTGGGCGAGAATCCAGACCCCATGGTGGTAAGGCTCTTTGTTCTCCTGCAGTCTCAACCCACCCCCTCCTTTTTTTAAACTGGAATTTCTCCCATAAAAAAAAAAGGGGGGGGGGGGGGGGGCAGGAGCTTCAGAGCTTCAAGCTCTTTTTTTTTTTTTTCCTGGGCAATATGGAGGAAACAGAGGAAAGAGGGGGAGGAAGGGAAATCAACTTATGCTTGCTTTCCAAAGAAGGCAATCTGGGCACTGAATAAGGGGCACACCAACCTCATTTCTCTCATCCCCTTCTCCCTCGGCTGGAATTCAAGCTTCACCCAGCCCTCGAGTGTGTACAGCAACTCCTGCTGCAAATGCTGCTAGCTTACCCCACCGACTTGGTCTCTAACACAGCGGACCAGGAATTTCACCCCTCAACTTCAGAAAGACACAGACATCTGCCTCTTCATTTTCCTGGGGGTGTCTAAGTAGAGAACAGGATGAGCATATAAATCAAGTGTGTATCCAGAGAAATAAACAGACCAGCAGAGATCTTTATTTGCATAGAGAGGATTTCGGCGAGGGCTGGGTATTTTCATGAATACACTTGGGCCGTATCCACAAGGGCATGTGCTGGAACAGTGCATGGAGCCTGCCCACAATCACAGACCCACAGGCCGGTCGTGTGCACACGTATACCGTGCAAACACACACACACACACACTTCCAGTGAGACGGCACATTGAATATCTCCTTTATATATTGGAGTCTTTGAAAACAAGAATTTCAGAGTTGAACTTAGCGGGGAACTCAGTCCATAGAGGAAGCTGAGAGCAGAGCGGCTCCCGTGGCCTCGCCATCACAAATGTCCCTTTGAAAAAAGAGCGGACAGCGCAGCCCGGGGCTTCTCGACGGGGCTAGAGGGGCCGTTTTCCATTTTCCTTTGGTGTGATGAAATGCTCCGTCCTTTCCCGCACACACCAACATCATCACAGCTAGGGACCGAAGGGTCACATTCCTATTCATTCCTCCCGATTTCCTCTCAACCAGGTCCGCAGTCCAGCTCCATCGGCCCACCCGCGAAGCCCCCGGCGGGGCGAGGTGTGGCTCAGCGGCGGGGGGTGAGCGCCGAAGCCGAGGGTTTCAGCGCCTGGCTTTCTAGGGCGGGATCGCCTCATCGCTTCGGCGATGTAATTACTGTTTCCAGTAGTGCATATTCTCCTGGAGGGTTTAATTTGGTTTTATTTGCGTCTCAGCGAGATCCACATCTTTTTTTTCGGGGGAGGAGGAAGAAGCGACCCCAGGCTTAAAGTTAATTAACCAACAAGGCTCTACTTTGAGGCGCCCGGCCGCAGGCTCTCGCCTCGTCGCCTTCCTCCCTGCTCCGGGTGCGCCCCAGTCTTGGAGTCGGCAGTTTCAGGCGCGGAAGGTCTTGGGGAACCCAGCGAAAGAGTGGGAAATCGTTCAGAGCATGCAGACCCTTCTCTGGCGCTTTCAACGCCCTGAGTCCTGAACTTTCGCCTCCAGCCTTCCCACTCTCTCAGGTCTCTGGGGGGCCTACATCTTCTTCGGCTGGTCTCCTTGACGAAGGGAACTTTTCCCTCTCTTTCCGCTCGTCGCTAAATTTTGGCCGCATAAAGCCCCTAATAAATGGAATTGTAAAATTGCTGGGTTAAATCTATATCTCATTGCAATAGGAATAGTTAATGCCCTTATATAAATCTGGAAAAGAACCTACTATTGATTTTATTTATTGCTGGGCCGCCTGCACCCAGAGCCTTTCTGCTGTTCTGCCCCTTACTCCCAAAGGCTGGGGGACCCGTCTTTGGGTTCTGGCCCGTGAAGACGCATCTGGCGTTGAGCTAGACCATTCCCGGACCCGGGAGGGAGCCCCAGGAACGGGGTGGCCATTTCAGGCCCTTTGTTTCGCCCGGCTGCCCCACTCAGCCCGGTCCACGTTGCTCCAGGTTCTCCACGCGGAACCGGACCCCGCACTGCACAGGAGGGGAAGCTAGGGCCTCCGCACCACCCCTACACCTGCGGAGGGAAAAAACGGCAGACCTCTCCACCCACCTACCCCCACCAGGCAGGCCGCAGGCAGACGCGGGGGGCCAAGGTCACACGACCCAGTCTAGACTAGCCAGGCCATGTTTGCTTTCCTCCTTTTACCTTGACCTTGGGACTCCGGAGGCAGAGAAGCCAGTTTCCTAGCCAAGAGCCGGCTCCCAGCAAGACCCACCTTCCCCTCCACTCCTCTCTCCTCCTTCCACCATCATCGCCCTCAACACACACTCAAGCTAGCCTGCTCATGTTCCAAGCTTCCTGATATATTTTTCCTCCTACTGCCAGCCCAGCCCAAAGCCTGCTTTCTGGAACTCTGAGGTGACCCTCCCGAATGAAGAGCACTCTGATAAAGATTGCGTCTCTTATCCTAAGTCACCCACGCCAGGGCGCTCTCCATCGTCCAACACCACTTTGCCCCTACCGGTAGAAGGGAGGCAGCCCGTGGGCCAGATCTCAGTACAGACCTGGCCATTTGCTCTCAAGTTGAAGGGATCCAGCGGGTTCGGCTTAGCCCGAGGCTATTTCCTGGCCGCGGTCTGGACAGGAGCACCCAGCATTTAAAATCTTTGGCAGAGGCAGGAAAGAGGGAGATGCTGTAGCCCCTCTCCCCTTTTTTCTCTCTCTCTTTATTACCTCTTCTCCTCAGGGAGGCCCTGTGCTGAAAGGGAACTTGGCTCAATCCCACGGAGATGCTCTCTGGAAAGGGGTGCCTCTACTGAGGCACCAAACTGAGCACAGGAAGCCCGACAAGTCTGGAGACTGGGAAGAGAGAAGAGGGGGGCTTTTTTAGAAAATTAGTAAGTTGGTGTTAATTTTTTCTTTGAAAAGATTGGGTAGTTTCAAAGCATCGAAACACTTCACGTTAAAAGGAGGGAATGCTATGGGAGCTAAAGTTGGGGTTATCCAGCTGGGAACTGCGTTGATCCCGGCTCTGCCTGGCCCCTCAGCCTATGGCCGGCTCAACCCAGGCGGCCGAGGGCGGAGGCGGATCCGCCGGGCTCGGATCGGGCCTCCTGGGGTCTCCCAGAGTAGCGCCTGGGAAATGTCCCTCCAAAGGGGCAGCGCTGCCGACTCTCCCTCGTCCCACGTTTCCTTTTGTACACGGATCTGAGAGCGCGTGCTCTTCTTGTTCGCATGAAGAGCTTTTCAGCTTTCCTAGACCGAATCCCTGCTCCTCCTCCCCCTTTTCTTTGAAAAATCTCACTCCGAGTCTTTTAACTTCTATTGTATGTTGAAATACCCCTCTATTCTATTGCCCCCATTTCTCTTCTTTATTCTATCTCAATTTTTCGTTGAGAGCATCCCGCCCTCCGTGTGATGATGTTTGTGTTTGGGGGCTATTACATCCTCCTAGCCTTCTCTGCTCCGCTGGAGGAAGACCTGCGGGCAACGAGCCTAGAGAGGGTCCCTCTTAGACAACTGGGGCTTTGGGGAAAGTGGCTGAAAGTCGGAAATGGAAACACAATCCCGGCATCAAAGTCTTGCTGCTCGGTGTCGGGTTCTTTCCAGCCGGAGCTCCCAGGGAGTCAGCCAAGGCCAGACCCAGGGCTCCCCACGCCCTGCCGGTGCGCTTCCGCCTGCTTTCCAGTTTTTTTATTTATTAAGAAAAAAAAAAATACGGTGTCTCCCTGACCCTTAGCTCCAAGCCCCAATCCAGTCAGCAATCTTTTGGGGTAGGAATCAGTCTCCCCCACACGTCTCCTAAGCCTAGTGGGAGGCTCCCAGGAAAAGTCCTGGTCTTGCCAGACCCCTTTGCGTCGGCCAAATTCAGCCTCCCCCTCCTCATTCTCCCTCCCCGAGGCCGGCCAGGGGGCGTTGCCCTGTCCCTTTAAATCTCCCAGCTCCCTCCTCTTTGCCCCTCCTGAGAGCCAATCAGCAGAGACCTCTTCCCTTTCGCCCCGCCCCACCTCTAGGGGTGGGAACCCCAGAAGACCCGGCCAAGGCATCACGTGCACGGGTGGCGTCACGTGGGCGCGGGAGGGTTGCAGAGGGGAGGCTGGCGGGAGCCGGTGATTTCTTAATGAAATGTCCCCGCATGCGTAGAGGACACGTAGGGAGGGAGGTGGAAGCACCAGGAGGAGGAGGGGAGGGGTAGAGAGAGAAGGGAGGAGGGATGGGGGAGGGGAAAAGGGAGCGAGGTGTCTCCCCAGCTCGCAGCCTCTGGCAAGTGGAGTTTTTAAAAAGCTCGAGCAGATCATGTCATGACGACTTCGCTGCTCCTGCATCCTCGCTGGCCGGAGAGCCTTATGTACGTCTATGAGGACAGCGCGGCGGAGAGCGGCAGCGGCGGCGGCGGCGGGGGAGGCGGCGGCGCGGGCGGCGCGGGGGGTGGCTGCAGCGGAGCGAGCCCCGGCAAAGCCCCGAGCATGGACGGGCTGGGCAGCAGCTGCCCGGCCAGCCACTGCCGCGACCTGCTTCCGCACCCCGTGCTGGGCCGCCCGCCGGCTCCCCTGGGCGCCCCTCAGGGCGCCGTCTACACGGACATCCCGGCCCCGGAGGCGGCGCGCCAATGCGCCCCGCCGCCGGCGCCCCCCACCTCGTCCAGCGCCACCCTGGGCTATGGCTACCCTTTCGGTGGCAGCTACTACGGCTGCCGCCTGTCGCACAACGTGAACCTGCAGCAAAAGCCTTGCGCCTACCACCCGGGCGATAAGTACCCCGAGCCGTCGGGCGCCCTGCCGGGTGACGACCTGTCCTCCAGGGCCAAGGAGTTCGCCTTCTATCCCAGCTTCGCCAGCTCCTACCAGGCGATGCCCGGCTACCTGGACGTGTCTGTGGTGCCTGGGATCAGCGGGCACCCGGAGCCGCGTCACGACGCGCTCATCCCCGTCGAAGGCTACCAGCACTGGGCTCTCTCCAACGGCTGGGACAGTCAGGTGTACTGCTCCAAGGAGCAGTCTCAGTCCGCCCACCTCTGGAAGTCTCCCTTTCCAGGTAAGGAAGGGGCCCGAGCGCCGCCGCCGCCGCCGCCAGGGACCCGTCCCAGCCCCGCCTGCCCCGGGGCTCCGCGCCCCAGCCACCCCCGCCGTCTGGCCCCGGCGCGCCGGCTCTGCTGGGCTGCCGATGGAGCCGGCCGGGCGAGCTGCGCTGAGGAATGCGCCGGGGAAGAAATCTGCTCCGACACGTTCCCCGGAGCTGCCGGGCGGAGAGTGAAGCAATCACAGGCGCCCGAGCGCCCGGCCGCCGGCTCCGCTCCAGTCGGGAGCTTGTCTCCTCCTCCCCCAGCGGGCTCCAGTCTCACGCGCGGCTCTTGGCCTCCTAAGCCCGCTTCCGGCCAGGAATGAGGGGTGGGGTGGGCCTTGGGTGCCTTGGAATCCAAAACCACTAGGACAAAACGCTCAACCCACCGATTAATTGGGGAAAAATATTAGAACCCCCAAACATTTTGTTTGCCTGAATGTCCAAGATCATTCAGGCACTTCAGGCACTGGACAGTTTTTGTTGTTGTTTTTAAATAGGGGTCTAATTTGCCGGGATCTACAGAAATGTAGGATGTTTTCTTTTTTCTTTTCTTGATTTATTTTAAGAATTTGGCCACGAATTTCCTGATTGTTAAAGGAACAAGAGAGCTAAAATCTCTGGAGAGGGTGTGGAGAAAAGGGAATTCACATCCCTCTCCTGGATTATCAAATTCTTTGCCTCTCTGGTGTACTGAACTCAAATCCTGTGGGTGTTCGCACTACCAACTCCCCCAGATGCGGGGGAGAACGAGAGTTACCCACGCCTTAGACACAGGGCAGTGTCTCTTTCTCTTAGAGGGGAGTGAGGATGAGGGTGGGGGGGAGACCTGCTTTGGAAGGATCTGAGGTCCAGGCCCAGGCGGGGGACCCCTCTGTATTGTCTGGCTCCATATGCGGTGGGGGATTGGAATTTACTGGTGTTCTGTTCCCTTTCCAGTTGAGGCTATCTCTGAACAGGAAGGGATCCTGCAAACCACCCCCGCCCCGCCACTCCACAGGGGAAAAGACCAGTTCCAGGTTTCTCAAAACCACATCAGGAGCTTCGTATTCAGCTTTGTGCTGAGAAATCAGGATTCAGGATCTAGTGAATCCAGAGCTTGAGTCTGCTCTTGCTATATATGAGCAGAGCTCAGTGGGAGAGGGCTGACTGGCTCCGTTCTGATGCCTACAGGGGTCCTGGGGGCCCCGAACAGCCATATATGGCTCCCCACACTGCCCAGAGCCCCCCCCTCCCCAACTCTACATGTGGACCCAGGGACATCTTCATTGGGAAGTGTAGACCTGAAGACCTCCTAAGGGTGGGCCTGAAATTCCTCTGCATCCGGGATTGGGGCAAGGACAGATGGTTAAAGACAATTCCTGAATGATATTAAAAAGTGTAGCAAATGACATTCTTGTAAATATTATAAGATGATTTAGTATAACACAACTGACCAAGGTGGGACCCACGCTAGACACCCAATTTCTGGCTGCCAGAAGATTTAGGTTGATAGAATTTTAGTCCATGGTGTCATGTGTTACCTACTCTGCATTGACTATATTTTTATATAATATGATTTCTGTTATTAACCACCTAATATGAAACACATAATAACACTTTTCTAGAAGATAGGCAGCTCACATGTAGGTGTACAATAGTGTGTTGTGGAGATATGGCCCTTTAATTTCCCATCCCACCCAGATGGGAAGCTGCTTAGGAGATGGGGGTTTAGCAGGAATTCCTGGAGCATCAGTAGCTGGTAGCCAACAGGCCATGCTAAGGGGCTGAAGGGCAGAGGGGCAGATGCCCACCAAGCCCACTGTGGGCAGAGGCACAAGTCTAGAGCAGTGGGCGGTGGGTTTAGTGTGAAGAGGGGATGAGAGGGAGCTGCTCTGGCATTGCTGTGTATGCATGTGGAGCAAGGTGGGAGTGAGAGATTGGAGAGATGCTCAGAAATATCTCTGAGCAAAATAAACATCTTAAAGATTCCCAGAAAAAAAAAAAACTAAAAGTAAGCACTTTTTTATCACAGCCTCCTAGAGAAAAATATCTTTGACATAAAAAAATATATAGCCCAATTGAGATTTAATACACTTGCAAATTATGGCATGGAAGTGGATATAAAAACCCAGTGTATCTCAACAGCTATGTGCTCACACACTCCCGGTGTGGAAATAGAATCGGGCTGGTGTATCTCAGTGAGTGCAGAGGTCCAGGCAAAAGGCAGATGAATAAGAAATTATGCTCAGACACCCTCCATCTTTCTACCCACACAGAGCTCCTTTAAAGTAGTGAGATTTCCAGATAACTCTGTCTATGCAATTATGGTTTGTTCGGCAGCATCTAGGCATAAACACTACTGTCTCTTTTCAGTGCCTCTGGCTCTGAGAGACCTCATCTATGGCAGTCTGGGCTGGTGTGGGAGATGAAGGCAATTGTTCAGAAAGATCCAGATAATTAGGGCCCAGATGAGTTGTGGCTTCTTCCTTCACCCAATTATCTAGACCCTTGCTTCTTTGCTCTTTTTTTTTTCTTCCTATAGTGCGTATAGACAGTTTTTAATTTTGACAGAGAGAGGCAGAAATTCCAAGAGAGAATCAGCAGGAATTCCAAGAGAGAAGCAAAGAGGAGGGGGGCGGGGTGGGGGAGACAGGGAGAGACAGAGACAGATAGGATAGGAGGAGACAGTAAGAGAGAGAAGGAGATAATGGGCTCTTTGGGCCATACTGGAAGTCTCTACTGACAAGTCTTTGGAATTTGCTTGAGAAGAGTGGCTAGGATTTCTAGCTGAACAAGGTCCTCTTCGGAGGACCAGAGCCCTGTTTTGGGAGTGGGTGGGTCAAGAGCCAGTGGGCAGTAGGAACATGTACACAGGACCCCAAGAGAGAGCTATGGCTGAGCATTGATCTGATTTTCATCTGCTCCTCAAAAGTGTCTTTTAGGTTCCCAGGTATGAAGTGGTGTGTGTGTGTGTGTGTGCGTGCGTGCACGCCCACACGCTCTGAAGGGAGATTAGGGAAAGGTTGATTGTAAAATTAATCACCAAGTCCTCTACTTACTTTAGGCAGCATAGACACAACTCGAGGCCTAAGCTTCCAGATGTTTCCACATCTGCAGATCCCACTTCCTTTCCAGACAAGACAGCAGACAATGAAAGGGGGCTTCTTTCAGAAGGCAAGACTGAAGGTATTTCCCCAGTTGGCCAAAACAACCAGCCGTTAGGTCTGATCCATGAAAAACTTGGCCAAATCAACTCTTGGCATTCTGTAGAGAAAAATAACCAATTTAGACCAGTTATCTGCTTTTTTTAAACTGCTTTTTTAGGGTTTGTTGATTAAGCCTCATTGGAAATTTATAGTTGGGGTTTAGGAGACCCAAAATTGGGTAGATAACTGTGGGCGTTTCCAGAAAGTGAAGTTTAAAAAAATCAGGGACGATTATCTGGTTAATTCAGGAACCCAAACCCACTTTTATCCCATTTGCTCTCCAGGAAAAAGGAGGTATTTTAAAGCTAAATTGTACCAAGTGGTCTGTTTCCATTTTAGAACTTACTGTGTCATTATGTTGAGTCCAAAAATCTGGGTTTAAAATCTGGCTCTGCCACTTAAGTTCTTTTACCTACTCTGAGCCTCAGATTCCTTATCTTGTAAAATGGGTTTGATAAAATAAGGCTGGAAAAAATGTTCCGAGGATTAAAAGAAAAGCCTCACGGTATCATTACTGACCCTCTCTGTTTTACTCCTATTGTAGAATCATGAGTTTCTCAAATCATAGTTACATCTGTGAGAGTAAGACACACATTTAGGAGCTGTGAGACTTTCAAAAATTATCTTGTGCAAAAAAAAAATCCTTTTTAACATAAAGGATCTGCTCTGCTGAAGTGAAGTTGTTTTGTTTTGCAGATTAAAAAAAAAAAACTCGGCCTATTCCTGTATAGGCAGAGAAAAGTGACAAGTCCAACAATTTTCCTGAAAAATTGTCGTCATGAAGACAGCCAAACCAGGCCACTGGAAACCCCTCTCTCCCATATTCTTTCTGCGTACTTTATTCCCCCCCTGCATTTGATGGTGACCTCTTCTCTCCCCATCCTGTGTAGACAAGGGTCCCTGAGAGAGAGCAGACCCAATGAGAATGGGTATAAGGAAGGTGTTTCATGAGGGCGGGGTGGGGGGGCAGTGAGAACACGCATTTCAGAAAGAGCTTTGTGTCCTTATTCTAGACTGTGTCTACACTTCCAAAGGGCAGTAAGAATGAAGGGGAAATCTCAAATATTCAGTCCTACTCATTAAATCCTGCATGAAGAAGTCTGCCAATTACGTTTTTAAAAATTGAAGGGTGAGTTACTCAGATAATTTCCCTAGTTCCCCACTTCGCCTTGAAAGTGTTGCTATGATCTTTTTATTGACAGAGGTGAGGGTGGAGTGGAAGGGGGGATATAAGTGACACGTATTACCTGTGACATTCTCAGAGCATGAAGAAATTGAACTAGTGGTGGGATGACAAGGTATTTAGGATTAGGGTTCCCGCATGGGGTGGGGACGGTCTCCTTCAGCCTCAGAGGAATGACAGAGATAGCACATGGGAGCAGGATTTGCTGTTTTGCTGAGTGGACATTTATGGGGGCAAGGGAGGGCCACTGATTTCTTTTTATAGAAGACCTAAGTGAACAGCTGGTTTCAACCGAAGAAGGGCTCTCTTAGTGTCTCCTCTGGTGGGCACACACCTGGGTGTGGACCCTCCACTTCTAGGGACCTGATTCCCTACGCCTCAGTGCTAGGACTTCCCACCTTGGATGTTACTAAGTGGCTCACAACACTGGACTCCTAGAGATTGGCTCCCAGGCAGTCTGGCTTCACCTGGCCACTTTTCTTCTCTCTAGCTGTCGGTGCTGGCCTCAGATTCCTAGTGCAGAGCCAGTGACCAAAGGCAAGAGGCCCCACTTGGGGGTCTGTGCCCACTGAAACTGTCTCCCTGCCCACCATGCCCTCCCTCAAACATACAAAAGAACACCTTCCTCTGATAATGGGGCAGAGGATAAACTGACCCATGCCCAAATGACCTACCTGCAGGAAAGAGGGATTTTCCTGAATACCTGCGATCCTGCAGGCTAGCAGACCAGGGTGCAATTTGGAGGGACCCCTCTAAGGGAACAAGGATTCTAATAAGGAGTGCTGTGTAGAGCCATACTGGAAGCTGAGGCAAAAGGAAAAATCAGTAATACTGGTCCCGTATTTATTTAAAATTTTCATATTTTGTTCATCATGGATTCCTGGGCATTCATTTATATATTTTAAAACATTGCATTAAAATATCATACATCTTGGTTACTGAGTTTTGGGCGCCCCCTCCTTTAAAGTTTGCGCCAGAGGCAATACCCCAGGGTCCTCACCTAAGTCGAGGCCTTGCTAATAACAGAGGTGCAAAAGATTTGGGGACAATCCGTCAGCTCCCTTTGAGTCCCTGCCGGAACCTGCGCCTCCGCAGCCGCGCGGACTTGAGGCCCCTCGCAGGGTCCTGGGTCCGACCATGCGACTCACTTCCTGCCGCCCGCCTTCTCTCTCCCCCCAGACGTGGTCCCCCTACAGCCCGAGGTCAACAGCTACCGCCGCGGGCGCAAGAAACGCGTGCCCTACACCAAGGTGCAGCTGAAGGAGCTGGAGAAGGAGTATGCGGCCAGCAAGTTCATCACCAAAGAGAAGCGCCGGCGCATCTCGGCTACCACGAACCTCTCGGAGCGCCAGGTCACCATCTGGTTCCAGAACCGGCGGGTCAAAGAGAAGAAGGTGGTCAGCAAATCAAAAGCGCCTCATCTTCACTCTACCTGACCGCCCACCCAGCTGCCCGCCCCGTCTATTTATGTCGCCGATTTGTACCATATCCGAACACACCGAAGGACGCTTTTCGGGTACAGACAAATATTTAATGTTAGCCAGAAAGAGGAACCACTCCGCTGGGAGGCAGAGGGTATCAAAGGGTGTGCTCTGCCGCCTTCTACTCCCCACCCCATCCTCAACCCTCACCCCTATGCAGATGGCACCTACCCCGCCTCAGCGGCTTTGGAGGTGGGTCCAGGCGGGCGTGGGAGGAAGGCAGCCTGCCTCCACTCCCTCTGGCCGTTGCCCCTCGCCTTGCCAGAGCGCCGAGTGGCAGCCAAGAGCCCAATCATTCCAGCCAAAGCAGAGTTGGGGAACCCCGAATGACCCCATTTTTGCCTCATCCTTTGCCCAGGCAGGTAGATGACCCCCCTGACGGTGCGACCCCGAGCAGGACCTGGCGAGCTCCTACTTTCCGTCCAGTCCTTCCTCCCGTTCCCTGTCCCTCTGGCACTCTTCAGTTAGGCAAGGTTTCCCAGTTAAGATTTTTCTGTGCATATTTTAAAAGTCACATTAATATTAATGATAAGTGTTAGGGACCTGGCATCGTGATTGGAGTACAGACAGCGCTTAGGTTTTTTCTTTCCTGTTTCAACAAAAGCTGGAATTGGATGAGGAGACACCTACCCTTCTCCCCCACCTGGACCAAGGAACTGAGTTTCTGAGGAGCCACCTTTGCCCCCATGGCCTCCTCTGTTCTGCTTCTCAATCAACATGCAGAAATCCAGGGAAGACAGAAACTCCCACCATGCTGCTAAATCTGTCTTCTCCCCTTCTCCCTCTGGGGCGAGACTGAGGGTCAGCCCATGCACAGAAGCAGAACTTTTTTCTAGGGAACGGACAAGCTTCTCTTCCAAGGGGATGGAGAGCGGGTCCCCCAGCCGATTCCCTCTCCAGTTGCTTCTCCATCAAGGCAGTAGCTGAGAAGGCCTCACATTTTCACTTTTACTCATTGTCCTGAGGACAGCAGTTTTTCTTCCAGGAGGCCAAGATAGCTGGCTCCCAATTAGCCAGCTAACGTAGACGCTGCCTGACATTTCCCTCCTCAAAGGCCAACTTGGTGCTGGGGGATGGGGGCTCACCTTCTCCCTTCCCACTGGTGCATTACAAAAGCGTGTTCTTTTGAAGTGTTCATCCAAAACAGGCTTTTTAAAAATGTTGTGTATCTGTATATAGTATTGTGATGTCTGAATGACAATGTACTGAATGCAAAAAGGAAAAAAATACCACAAACCTGTTTTTAAAATAAAATCTTTTTTTTTTTTTTGCCTTGATTTTATCGCTCAGATTCCTTCTGAAACTCCTTCTATCCACTGGCTCTTGGGGTAGGCTCTGTTGCCCTGACTCAGCCAGAATGGGCAGGGGGAAGAGTAGAGAGAACACCCCCAGCTGGATAGATCCCAAATTTATATTCTGCTCCATGTAAGTTTTTTAAGTGAGGTTTTCAGATTGTTGATACGATCTAGACAGAAGAAAACTCTTTCCCATCCTGATGCCCCAAATAGATGAGTACGGTTGGGAGAGAAGGATGTGATCAGCGACTGAAAAGGCCTGGGAGCAAGTGAGTGGGTTCACTTCCGTTAATAGTCAGAGCTCAGAGCTGGATCTCTGTGCTGAGAAAGCGGTGTCCTAGCTGGCGACTGGATGCTGTGGTGGTGGCAGCGTGGCGGCAGTGGGGCGCTAATCTTAGGCCCCTGAGGCTCTACTGCCCCCAGAGGGTCCCAAATCCCTCCAGACAGTTCAGAGCTGGAGCTGGGAAGGGGTCCCCTCAGTCTGCCCTGCTGGGAGGCCGCTGCAAGCTCCGCATTCCCAAGCTGCTCCCTTTTCCTCTCCACCAACCTATGCAAGAGGTCGGGCTACTAGGACCCCATGGGCCCCCAGTCCTCTAAGCCAATCTCACTTGTATTCTCCAGCATTCTCAGGAACCCCAGTCTTCCAGGCAATCAGGAGCCCTGTAGACTCTGCCACTAATTTGTTTTCCCTGCCGCGTCCGTCTGTGCCTATCTCCCTATCTGGCTGAGTTAATGAGATCATTAAGTTGTCAGGTTAAGAGACTTAAAAAGCGATATAGCCTAAAACAATGTTATCTCAGATTAAATCTTTACTGCAGCAATTTTTATTTATATATAATATTTTTTCCACTCCTGAGACACAGAAAGACTGGAGGCATTGGGTTGGAAATCAGAGTTCTCTGATCTCACTTTGCCTGATGGCTGAAGTTCTTAAAATTTTATTTAAATAAATGTTTCAGGGGTGTGTGTGTGTGCTACACACACACACACACACACACACACACACCCCGAATCTGAGAGACAAAGAGCCTGAGGAATTCACCCTCTGTGGAGGCTCCGCTACTGATACTGCTGCCAGTCCTTTTCTACTCCATTTCAACTCTGGGTTAACCACCAAAGAATCCCACGCTGGGCAGTACAGATCTAGGAGGGAATAGATGAATCTCCCAGGAATAATGTTCATTCTTAATTCCATCTCTCCTTTCTCTCCCCACTCACCACCTTAACCTCTCTCCAAAACCCCTGAGTCTCTCCTGAGATGGGAAGAATTGAAAATTAAATGTGTGTGTTTGGTCAGAAAAAGGAACTGAGTAGACAAGAGACCTGGGGCTCCCTTGATACCCCCACCCCTCTTGACTTGGGGGTACATTGGGCAGTCCCATGACACAGCTGTAGAGTCAGTGGCTGGAGACTCAGTGGGGAAAGAGAAGTCTATAGTTCTCCAAGGCATCCTTCCACTTCTGCACACAAATCCACATGAGGGCAAATGAGCGAGTCTTCCCACATGGAGGGATACGCCCTAAGGCCCCAGAAGGGGGCGATGGAAAAGAGAAGAAAGCTTGCGCGGGCTCACTGGGGTTGCACTGGGACACCAGTGACCCAAGCAAGCACTGCGGTCCCTCTGAGTCCCTGTGAGCCCCAGTGTGCGACAGGGTGTTTAAGATGCCTCCCATGCACTGGATCAAATATTCCTGGATCAATTTTGGAGATGCCTCTTCCATAAAAGTAAGCATGAGAATGGAAACTACTAGGTGAGACAGGTATTGTGTGAGTATGTGTTCTGGGGAGACACACACTTCCCAGAGTTGGGAAAAAGTATGATTCTTTCCCTGATTGTGTTGGTTCCTTACCTTTCCTTCCTCCGAGAGTCGGCATTCTCATTGGGGAACTCTGTGAGACATTCCTGTGAAGGTGTGTGTATACGTGTGTTTGTGTGTATGTGTGTGTGTAGAGCCTCTGACCAGTGCAGAATTTCCTCAGCCTTTTCTGCCTGTGTGTGTGCACGTGTAGCAATGTTGTCAGCCGGCACTGATCTCAGGGCATAGAGTGTGTTTTCTTTTCTTTATGCAAATCTATAGAAAGCCTTTCTTTCCAAGGCCAGTCCTCTAGTGTCTGTGTGAGAGTGAGGATGCAATAAATATGCGGGTGCAAGGGGATAGAAAATGTCTGAAGGATTTTGAGTATAGAGGCATCCCCGGGAAATGGACAGCTCTTCTCTGGGACTGAGGTTCCTGCTATCTTTCTCATAATCCGATGACATCCCCGGCTCCTTGTGGCTCCCCGTGGCAAGGGCTGGGGGGACCCGGGTGAGCTGGAGCCTCACAGGACTCTCGGTCTGGAGGGCTCTATACCAGGCTGCCAGGGAGGGCTCAGTTAGATCTTTTCCTGAGCTTGGGGAGAAAACCCCTTCCCCACCCACATCTTAGTCCTCAGACCTAGGGCCAGCAGAATGGGCCTTTTGGCCGGTAGTCAGTCCCACAGCTAGGAACCCACCTGAGGGAGCAAGGCCAGCAGTTCTCGGGAGATCCCTCCAGGACTGTCTCCAGACCATCTGCTCCTGAGGCTTTTCGACAGGCGGCTCGGTCAGCAGGCCCCGTGTGGGTATAAGGCGGGGGCAGCCCCTGGGACACTCTCCATCTCTCAGAGGATTGAAGCTGGGGACCCTGCAGCAGCCCCCTCTGTTCAGAAGAGAACTCCCCACCCTAGGATCCACCTGGGTCTGACTTGGATGGTGTCAGGAGCCCACTCCTCAAAAAACTCCAAGTGCCGGATCAGGCAGATGTGTATCTAGACCCGCGCTGGTGGAGGATTGAGGGGCCCTGGGGAGCCAGGGGCTTCTGGGAGGAGGAGGGGGCCAGAGCCTTTTCGCAACCAACCAGGCTCTTCCTCTTTTAGCCTTGACCGTGACTAGGTCTTTCTGACCTTGACATCACAGGGAGCACAGGGAAGGGGGGAGGGTGGAAAAGGCCTTGATCTTCCGGTGGCCAGAGAAGGGGAGGGCCACTCGCCCCCTTGACGCGCCATCCCCCTTCCCGCCAGAGCCCGCCGCCTCTGTTTACACACAGAGGTGTCGTCTCCAGTCTAGACAGGGGCGCTAATAACGCCCATAAAAGGCGGCCTCTCCAGAGATGCTCTGCAACTCGGCTCCCGCGCGCCTACCGCTGGCCGCAGCCTCCGCCTCTTCCGCCCCGCCCTCCTCAGATACCTCGTCTGGGCTTGCGGGCCGCCTTGGGAGGGGGCACCCAGAGGGTTTCTAGAGGCTGAGAACCCCTGCCCCGCACCCTTCTGAACCTCTTCCGTCTCCAAAGGTAAGTGGACCCCCGCTCTTCCAGCCCAGACAGCCTCGGGGATAGCGCATCCTCCCACCCCCACCAGCCTCCCGGGCCCGTTGCCCTTACCCCAATCCGCCCCTGCCCAGCGCCACACCCGCCCCCGCCCCGAACTGGAGGCTTGGATTTGGGTAGCAGTTGGGTAGCTGGGCAGATCAGACCCCAGGCAGAGCTCAGCCCCTCCCCAGAGCTAGGCCTGGTCAGAGGCCATGGTCACAGGGAGCGGCTGGCTGTGGGGCAGAGGGCACTCTGGGTAGTCCTCACCCCATACTGAGCTTCGAGGTCCACGGAGACCAGGCCCTGGGCTCCCCATACTTTGCTGGCGACTGTAGGTGTGGTGTTTGTGGAGAAGGTGCTTTTTTTTTTTTTTTATAACTTGGTCCCCACACCTTTCCTGATACTCAGTAATTCACTAGGCGGAAGAGATCCTCTGCTGGCGAGGGGGAAAATTTCAGAACCCCGAAATTATTTAACTATTAGTGCGCCGAAAGGACAGTGAAAATGGGGGAAGATGGCTCACTTAGGGATGCTCAGGTGAGGGGTGGAGGGATGGTCTCCCAGATGTTCCTGCCTGGGACCACCCCTATCCCTTCCCCATTTCCTGAGTAGCAATCGGGCTGGGATCTTGTGGTGGGAGGGGGACAAGTGGAGCCACTTAATGCTTGGAGGAGGTTAGGACGCTGCTGACCCCAGGCTGCTTGTGTGAGCCTGAGAGCCTGACTAGGCCCCCTCACCCAAGGTCCCTCTCACACCCCGCTCCTCCAGGCTGCAGAGCCCTGGAAGGCAGCACGGGGGAAGGGACCTCCTCATCTCCTCCTTAAGTCCTAGGCACCCGTAAGGAGGCCTGGGAGCCAGGTGGGCTCGGACCCCTGGATGAGCTGGTGAAGCGAAGAACGAGGAGTCTGAGCCCCCTACCTCCACCCGTCAGCCTTGGCTGAACCCGACAAAATCCTGCCCCAAGCCTAAGATGCCCTAAAGGGGCGACATAGAGAGAGCCGAGGGGTCGGGCTGGGGCCCAGACCTTCCCCACCCGCCGCTTTTCGTCTCGCCTCTCCCGCCCAGCCCAGCTCCTGCTCACCTCCCTTCAGAGACCCAGGCCCTGCCTCATGTGCATAGGCAGCAGAACCGTTTTGTTCAAACTAGGCAGTGACCTTGAACTGGGCCGCCTTGGCCTCTCGACTGTTGCGAGAGAAGGCAGCACCGCGCGGTATAATTTCGACCTCGGTTTGCCTGGGGAGCCCGAACACTGCGGCTCACAGCCACTCCGCGGTGGCCTAAGCCTCCCGCAGCTGCTCTGCCCCTGCCACCAGAGCCGGCGTAGATTTTATAATAACTCCTTTCGCCTGGCTCGGCGGTGGTGGGGACTCGAGGACCAGCGCAGAGCCCGTGAAGATGCAGGAGGGACGGAGGCTTAGACAGAGTCGGTGCGGGAGAGGCGGCGGCGCATCCAGCTGGTGGATGCGAGGAAGCAGGAGGGCTGCCGCGGGTCTTCAAGGAAAGCCTTGGACCACATCCTGGCCTTCAGTTTTAGTTAACCCCTGAGTTAATGAGCGGGCCATGGTTGAGCCAGGCCAGCTGCATCAGGAACCTGTGGTCCAGGGTCCAGCAGGCAGTCCACCTCTTCTAATCTCGTGATTTGATGAATGTGCGGAAGAGCGGGCACAGAGATTGCTCCGCGGGTCCAGAGCCTTGCCAGGCCAGTACAGTTTTCCATGTGAGCTGCGAAGTGCCGGCAGATTAAACCCAACTAGAAGCCGCTGCCCAGCGCCTTCGGCTGCTGCGAGTCCTAAGCATTCTCCTCACCAAGTCCCCCGTCGGCTCCTGGAGAGCAGCTCTCGCCGAGGCTGGATTTAGATCTGAAGCTTTGCACCCGAGCCTCCCGCCGGTCCCGGGGACCCAGGCTGGGAGCGGAGCTCTGCAGCCAGTTAGTCCGAGTAGGGTTAAGAAAGGGGTGCCTGAGCTGCGTGTGCGGCGGGGAGCCTTAAAGGCGCACAGAACCGCGGTGGTACACGAGGAGGCTGGGCGCCTAGATTGCCTGGGTCCTCGCCGGGGTCCTGATAACCCCTAGGTTCCTAGTGATCCTCGAGTGGCAGGGCACTGGGGATGTGAATTTTGCTGATGGGCCTCGGCAGCTCTTCCCTAGAGGAATCAGGTCGGCTGCACGGAAGGAAGAGGGGGAAGGAAGAGGGGTTCGTGCATGTGCCAGTGCCCAGGGTCCGAAACGTGGGGAAACTGGTCTTTTTTGATGGGGCCAAATCGGACCGGGAGAAACTGCGTGTCTGGAAGAAGGAAGTCCTCACTCCATCCTCATTTCCCCGGCATTGCATCTGCCGCCCTGTGGCCGCCTCTCTGCGTGCTCAGCGGCCTGGCCAGGAGGGCAGCGAGCACAGCTCCGGGCCTGAGATTTTCGAGCTGGCGAGGGATGAGAAAAGGCTAAGACCTTCCTCCTGGCGTCTCCCTTCCAGGAGATTGGAGTCATCTGGGAGGGGAAAAAGAGAATGGGGAGAAACCTCCACCGCACAAGGACTAGCGATTATCTCGCTAAGCTCAACTTGGCCTCCCCCACACCAACAATAGCGGCTGAGCGCGAGGCCTGGAGGCCTGGAGACCTCGCCGCCGGTGCAACGTTCTGATTGAAAACAGCAATGATATTAAAGTCACACCCTGTTTATCTTTATGACCAAAAATAACCCCCAAATAAAATTTTTAAATTAAATATTCAGTAACGCTCATTAATGCATCTTGAAAAGAGGCATAAATAAGATGTTGGAGATGCTGTGACGTGGATTTTGCAGCCGAGGGATGCTCTGTGCAGCCGCGCAGCCCCTTAATCAATTAGGCACGAAAAGGCCAATTCAGGCTCTCTCCTGCCCGCTCCTCGGCGCCCCGGCTCTCGTGGTTCTGACTGAAGGTGACTGCGCCGGGGCTGGCATCCCGCCGCTTGGCTTCGGTTCTGGCAAGTGGGCCCGGCGCGGGGCGGGCTCCTGGGGGGGCGGGAGGGACCTTGGCCGGCCAGGGCAGGGAAGAGGAAGAGGGGCGAGGGGCGGGTGCCGAGCTGCGAGCTGTGCCGGGCAGGGTGAAGCCCGCGCGGACACATTTCTGTCCCAGCTCTGGTTTGGGATATGAAATCGCCCAGGGAGCTGTGGAATTCGAAGAATCTGCGTTTCTCTCTGCCATGTCCTGCAGAAGAGAGAAAAAGAGGGAGATGAGAATCTTCTGCTTTGCTCTGCTTTTGTAGCTTCCGCTCGTTCTCAGATATTTAACTTTCACCCACATGGATTTCTTTCTCCCAGATACTCTCAGACTCACGTCTCTCTCATTTTCTCCAAATCTTCTGGTGTTTTGTCATATTTAGACTTTTGCTGAACTATTGATCTCACCTGGTATTACTTAAAGCCATGCTTTTGCTGGAGCCCGAAGTAATCGCATAGAAATCTGAGTATTGTGTCTACTGGACTCCAATAGAATACACCTAGTTTTGAGGGTTTGTTTCCTTTTTCATTTTAATCTGTTTGGCTGTGTCTGTGGACTTGGTTGAGACCGAATTGTGGTTTCCAGATGTCGATTAATTTCGCCTATGGCCAGCGTTGGGTTCTCAGCCTTCTGTGGAAGGAGCTACTGAGGTTAGCACTATAAAAATAATTTTAAACCCCTAACAAGATAATTCTCTGGCATTCTTTCCCTTACTCCCAGCACACCTATTGGGCTTGGCACAGTTATCTGATGGTCCCAGTGGTATGCTAGGCTGGTTCTGGGGTGTGAGTGTCTCCTCCACAGTGAGAATCAAGAGCCTCTTGGGCCAGCCAAGCCCTGCTGGGAGCCCAGAGCCTCTTGCTGCAAAGTCTCCAAGAGACGCCCCCAGAAGCCCCCCTGACCCACAGAAGTCATGGGGAAGAGTAGTTCAGCCCCCAGATTTTCAGGAGCAGGCAGGCAAGTCCTCATGGAGCTGGGTGCTTCCTTTTTCTGCTGCTTCTGCCTCTCTTCTGCATCCCTCCTCTGACGGTGAGTGAAGGTGTGTGGCTGGGTGGTTCCCAGCTGGAGAATGGGGAAGACCCAGCATTAGTAATCCTCCCTGAGCCCTTCCTATAGGAGAGGACCCCAGGTGTCTCCCTAAATTCCTGGGGAGAAAGAGCTGAGGAAAAGGAGCACAGCAGCGGCAGGGCTGGGAGAGACAGCGGCAGGGAAACCTGTCTTTACGCCCACTTCTCCTCTACTGTAAATAAACCCCGAGCCAAAGGGCTCATCCGTCTCCTTAAACAGCCAGTAAACTTTATATGACACAATATCTAATAGTAATTTATTGGGGAGATATTGTAAATTCCAACGGTTTTAGTTAATAAAGGAGCTAATTAAAGAGGGACGGGCTGGGCTCGGCCAGCTGTTGGTGAGAAGATAGTACATCTGTGGGGGGTAGTGCAGGGTGCAGAAGCGTGTATGTGCGAGTATTTTTGGTGTGGTTTTTTTCCTCTTGCCCCGTGTCGGGCGATTGCCTCGATCTCTGCGTTAGGTTTTATATGATTTTTTAAAAACCAGAAGCCAGAGAATAAATCTGCCCCCGCGGTTCGTTCCCTCCCCCCCCATTGGGGAAGGGGGAAGTTGGAGTTGGTGCGGGGTGGGGGGATTCTCTGTCCCCACCCATCCCCCTGGCGGCGGCACCCACGTGAGCTGGACGGCCAATGGGTGGCCGGTGCAGGTTTAACTATGTTTAATGTCAGATAGCAATAAAGTAGAAGCTGCCGGTCGGGCCCCGCGGAAATGGGCGAGCATAATCTCCTGAATCCCGGGTTTGTGGGGCCGCTGGTGAACATCCACACGGGAGACACCTTCTACTTCCCCAACTTCCGTGCGTCCGGGGCGCAGCTGCCCGGGCTGCCTTCGCTGTCCTACCCGCGCCGCGACAACGTGTGCTCGCTGCCCTGGCCGTCGGCGGAGCCGTGCAATGGCTATCCGCAGCCCTATCTCGGCAGCCCCGTGTCGCTCAACCCGCCCTTCGGCCGCACGTGCGAGCTGGCGCGCGTGGAGGACAGCAAGGGTTATTACCGCGAGCCGTGCGCCGAGGGCGGCGGCGGGGGCCTGAAGCGTGAGGAGCGCGGGCGCGACCCCGGCCCAGGAGTCGGGCCCGGGGCAGCGCTGCTGCAGCTGGAGCCGTCGGGGCCGCCTGCGCTCGGTTTCAAGTACGACTACGCGGCAGGCGGCGAGGGTGGCGCGGGACCCCCGCACGACCCGCCCTCGTGCCAGTCGCTGGAATCCGACTCCAGTTCGTCCCTGCTTAACGAGGGCAACAAGGGCGCCGGCGCGGGCGACCCCGGCAGCTTGGTATCGCCTTTAAACCCCGGCGGCGGCCTCGCGGCCAGCGGTAAGGACCCCGGCCCATTCGCGAGGCTACTCCGGATGGGACGTCTGACCCGGGGCGGGGCGGGGGGGGGCAGTGTGGGACTGAGCTAGGGCCTCCTGGGGTGACAGACTGTGTGGTGAGGAAGTGCTTCTTTTAAAAAAGGGAGTTGGGGGGGAAAGCCCTATAAACATGTAAATATCCCCGTAAAAGAACTGGAGATTCCCTTTTTCCTCGGCCTGCAGCTGGAGGGGTCAGGGAGCTCCGGAGAAAGGAGATTCTGACAGACTTCCCCAGGCCTTGGGGAGTGGGGACCCAGAGGCTGGTCCCTGCCCTCCCAGGGCCTCTCTTTCCACCTTCCCACAGGCCCCCATTACCTACTTTTTTTTTTTTTTTTTTTTTAAGAAAGGCCAGTTGTTGTCTCTTGTCATTCGTTCATGTCTGTTCTAACTAATCAGGACCCCATCCTGGAGGATGTGAGAGGAAGGGGCCAGGATATCCTGGAGAAGAAGAGGTTTGGGGAGAAGTGAGAGGATAGGAATTTGGAAGGTTCTGGGATACTGCAGTGAGAAGTAGGGGAGGCAAGGAGAAAGAGTGAAAGGGGAAAAAGAGATTGATGGAGGCAGAGGAATTGGTGGGGATGGGAGTCTTCCTAAGAGAGGAGAGGAAGAGCCTGGGGTCGGGTGTTAGGCCAAGGTGAAAGGGGCTGGGGAAGGACCGACGGTACTGGGCTTGTCACCTCTTGGTCCCCTGGCCAACCCTGCTGGTTCGTCTCCACCCAGGCGCGCCCTGGTACCCGATCCACAGCCGCTCACGGAAGAAGCGCAAACCCTATTCGAAGTTGCAGCTGGCGGAGCTGGAGGGCGAGTTTCTGGTGAACGAGTTCATCACAAGGCAGCGCCGGAGGGAACTCTCAGACCGCTTGAATCTTAGTGACCAGCAGGTCAAGATCTGGTTTCAGAACCGCAGAATGAAAAAGAAAAGACTTCTGTTGAGGGAGCAAGCTCTCTCCTTCTTTTAGGGGGCAAGACACGGGCGCCAGCCCCAGACTGAGCCTGTCTCTGGCAGAGAGCAAAGAGTGGGCACTGCCTGGGACACAGTCCCCGCTTAGAACGCCAGGCGTCTCTGGCAGGTCCTCCTGGGACGTCCTCTTGTCTGTTTTGTTCGTGGTTCCCTCCCACACACCCCCAGCAGACCCTGCCAGGTCCCAGAGAGAAGGGAAGAACCCAGCCAGGGAGAGAGGAAGCCCACAGCTGCAGGCAGGGGGTAGGGGCAGGGAAGGCTGAGGCGCTGGGGAGGGGCTAGTTTGACGTGGGACCGGGGCGTTGGGCCTCCGTCTGAAGACCTGGAGGAGAGGTGACTCAGGCGTCCCCTCCCACCACTTTCCTTCCGTGGTCTTAGGTCTGTCTGCCTGCAGGAGTAGGCGAGGGTGGGGACAGTGGGACCAAGGCTCTCAGAACTTGCAGTTATTGGGGTTAGGAGAGGCTGCGAGGAGGGAGCAAGAGTGGAGGATGGGCAGAGAGCAGGGAAGGGGTCAGGGTAGCTCTGGGAGGGCAGAAGGAAGTGGGGGGACCTAGGAGGAAGTGTGGTTTGGGAGAACAGAATGAGCAGCAATGTCCAAGTCCGCTGGGGTCTGGGTCCTCCAGGCCTGGACACAGAGCAGGCCCAGGCATAAGCATTTGGCAGACCCGGCTGTGGACAAGGTGATGATCAGGCTTTTGTCCCCTCTAGGGCAGGCCACCCGAACCGTCTCCTGGTCCCCAGCCCTCTCCCGAGCCCCCTGCGCCCATTCGCTCACAGGTGTGCTGCCATCCACTCTTCCTGCCGCTCAGGCGGCTGCGGACCGGAAGCCGCAAGCGAGGAATTGAGAGCTGAGCGGACGCAGCCTCAGGTTCAGTAGCCACCCCAGGGACCCCCACCTGGCCCTCCGGGAAGCCCAGGAAGCTGTAAAAGGAGCTGCGAAGCGCGGCATTGATTGGCCGAGAGAGTTTCTGGCAGCCGCTGCAGATTCTCCCTTCGCCGCTGGCGTTCACGGTCACGGCCGGCCGGAGGCTGGACCGGCGTAATTTACGAGGCGGGAAGAGAATCCGCCCCTAAAAGGGGCTACCGGCCGCGGAGGCCCCCGCTCAGCCCGGGTTTCCCAGGCTGGTAACAATGAAGGAGGGGGCGCTGCAGCCCCCCACCCAACTCCTTTCTCTCTTTTACCCACCCCTACTCCACCTGCTCCCCAACGGCGCCCTTTGTCTCAGGATCCGCTGTCTCCGCCCCCAGGCCGGGGAGCCGCAGATTAGGGGGTCCAGAGCAGAGGGAAGGGCACATCCCCAAAACCCACTGGAGGCCAGAAAGTGGCTTCTCCAGCCGAGGGCCTTTTATTCATAGCCCCCTTCAGGCCCCAGCCCCAGCCCAGTAGATCCCAGGCTGGCTTCCGAAAGAGAAGCTGTGAAGGAGCCCCCCCCACCCCGCGCCTTCTTGCACTCTGTTTTGATTCCCCTTGGTGAGAGTCCCCCAACCTCCCACCTGCTGACCCACCCTTGCCAGGATCAAGAGGGCGAGAAGCAGGGGAATGATGGGAGTTAAGCCCAGCCTGGACAGTGTGAAACTGGCCCGCCAGCTTGGAGTTCTTCCCACCTGGGGAAAGTCTCTCCTTCCACACCCTGGAAAGGCAATCCACTCTCCCACCAGATTCAAGTCCCTGTGAAAGACCGTGCAGAGGCATGGGCAAGCATATAGGCACAGCTGCCCAGTGCAGCACTTGGCCCACACCACTCTCCTGACTGTACTTGCAAAGAGGCAGCCTCATATCCCCAAATAACAGCCCTGCAGAGTAGCTGTACAATCACATACCCTCATCCCGCACTGGGCACCTGACACACTTCCCCACCCACATTAACCTATGTACACGTTTGCAGAAATCACCACCGTTCCAGCTGTCTGCACACTCCCCTGTGGGCTGGCGCTGGGTATGAGGTACTCCCCTCTTTGCCTGGTCACCCATGTACCCCTTCATACAGCCCCTCCTGTGACCTCTTGGTCTCTGGGGTGCTGGATTTGAGTTTCACCACTCCAGCCTGACTCTCCCAGCTTAATAAAGGAGACCAAAACACTCCAAAAGGGGTGGGGGGACAAAGATATGCAATATTCTCTTCCTGTCGCTTTAAACTTGATTTCTGTGAGCTCTCTGTCAATCTGTGTCCTGTTCTCTGTGTCTGTTGCTATAGTACCTAGTGTGATCCCTGTGGGTAGATGCCCTTCTTTCCTCCCTCCCCGGTTCTCTGTAGTGTGCCCTCCTATGCAAACGTCTGTCTCTAGCACATTTTCCCTTTATATAGTCCTTGTACAGAGTTGCTTCATCATATTAATATTAATAATAATAATTAAAACATGATGGCATGATGATGTGATTTTTTTGAGAGAAAATTTTAAACTGGCTCCATACACATGGTCTCCTATGCCCAGAAAGAATGGGATCCCCAACCTCCTAGCTGTTCCCCCACTTTACTTTTTCCAGCCCAGGTGAATAATAAAAATAATAAACGTATAATAATAAAGGAAGAGTGGTTGCAGGGGCAACAAAAATATACAAGCAACCAAGATCTGTTGATGAGCTGCCATCTCCAGTCCCAAGCAATTACTAGCAGAGAGAAAATTGGGGGATGGTAGATTAGGGGGGAGGAGAGGGATATCTGAGGAGTCGTGGGGTTGTAAAAATAATGTGGACAGCCCAGAGGAGGCTGAAACTACCTTCAGGACCACAAAAAGGAAGTCTGAGCTGCAAGATCTCCAAGAAGTGAAGTCAGGGTAGGGGCAAGAGCTGGTTGGAGCTGGGATGGTGAGAGTGCCATGGGGTAGGGGCAGGGGTTGATGGGTCCACATTTCACCCTGATGGTTCTAACCCTGTGACTTCACTCTGAGAGCACATTTTGTGCACTGCAAGATGACTGGAGGGGGTACTAAAGACCCCTTGAAGCTGATGACATAGGCTCCGCCTCTGTCAGCTGCAGCCCCTCCAGGCCATGACAGAGAGAGGCCCAGGTCCAGGCCAGAGTCTAGTCTCAGCTGAGCCCATGAGTCCTCTGCACCTCCACCTCACTCCTTCCTTATGGATGGGATGCCCTCCCTCTGCCTCCACCCGTGAGCCTCTGATCCCCGAGTTTCCCTTTCTCACAGCCAGGCTCCAATCACGGAGTCTCCTCCAAATTCCCCCTCCACCCTCCTGGGCCTGCTCCAGAATAACAAGAGCCCCCCTCTGAGCCCAGCCTCCCGAGCCACGCCTCCTGCCCTGAAATCTTTCTTTCTCTTTCTCCCCTCCTTTCTTTACTCCTGCAACTAGGAAAAGTAGCAGATTTAGACCAAATCCCATCGTCCCTTTGCCCCAACCCCCTGCTGAGTGTGTATCTGAAGGATTCAGGCAGGAAGCAGGTCCCAAGCTTTGGGAGTACTCCTATAAAGGGCCCACAGAGTTCAGGGCAGGCTGGGGACTGGATAGCTTCTGGCAGCCTTGAGCTGGTGGTGTAGGGGAGGGACTGAGTGGCTGCCCTTGAGTCTGAATAAAGGTGGGGGGAGGTATGAATCCCAGTGAATCCAGGCAAGAGGCTACCCTCTTCTTAAGCCACATCTATACAGGAAGAGTTAACAGTGAAGGCATTTCTGGCTAAATAGGAAAGAGGGAATTTAGAGAGGTCAGGAATAACTGGCCTTTAATTTATTCCCTTGATTTATTCCCAGAGACACTGCAGATCTGAGAGAGAAGGTTCCTTGTTGGGTTTTGTCTATGCAGGCCCTGAGACTCAATAACTGGGGAAGCTGTCAGAGAAGGAAAAACGCTATAACCTCCTCCCAACGGCTGAATAACAAGTCCTTGGGTCTCCTGGCCAAAGAGAAGGTCATGGCTGGAGCCACAACCCAAATACCCAGGACTTGGCTGAGCTCTGGATCTGGGCAAAGATTGCATCTATTTTGCAAGTATTTGTCTGGCTTAAGCCCTCAAACTACAATTTACTCCACTGATTTAAGACAAAGCACCCTGTGTCTCTAACTGGGTCTTGAGGAACAAGAAAAGGAGAGAGTTATCTGGATAATCCAGGTAGAAAAATAATTTCACTGTTGTGTATGTGTAAGCTTATGCCATTCAAATGAGTTTTGTATTTGGCCCTGATTATCACCCAGTTCTACTCCACTCTGAGCTGCGTACACGCAGCTAGGGTATTTAAAGCCACTATCGAGCGGGCGGGTGATGGGCCCGGCAGCCCGGGCTCTGTGGATGCTAATGCAGCCAGAAACCCGGCGCGATCGATGGCTCAGACCCAGAGCGGTGCAGGGACCGCCGGCCCCGATCTTCGAAAAATCAAACCCCCGGGACCTTGGGTTCCGGACCGGCCGGAGCTCCCGCCCATCCTCCCCGCCATTACCAGGAAAGTAGGAGCGGTTTTTAGGCCCCCGACCCGTGCGGGAAACGCACCCCGGAGCCCCCAACCCTCTCTGCGCGGCGGGCACAGGGAGGCGCCGAAGGTCCCGGTGTAATTTAGCGCGAGGTGGGCTGCAGGCCTGGGATCCCGCAGCCGCGTATAAGCCGAGCGTTAGGCTCGAGCGGCCGCCCTTCGGTATCCGCCTCCGTCGAGACGGAGCTGCCGGTTTTCCGCGGAGAAGCGTGCGTCCCGGGCCCTCCGCCACCGGACGCGCAGCGCCGCGGCAGCTGGGGTCCGAGCTCGCGATGGCCGCTCAGGGGAGGCCCCGAGACAAAGGCCCGCCGGCCGCTGGTGGCCGACGCGGGCGCCTGGCCGCTCGCTCCCCTCCCCGCGCCCGGAGCGCTCCGTGCCCCGGCCCGGCGGACAGGGTTCCGGGGCCTCAGCCCAGTTCCCCGCCCGCCTGGCCCGGCCCCGGCTCCGGTGTGCCCGAGGTCCCGGGGAGAGGAAACCCGGCGCGCCTCCCAGCCCCGGCCCCGCCGCCCGAACAGAGCCGGCAGCTCCGGTCGCCGCGCGAGGGCCGCCGGCTCCCGCGAAGGACCGGATGACCCCTGCTGGCCAGATCCGCGGAGACCGCGAAGACCCGGACCCGCCCAGCCGCTCGGCCTTGAGCCATAGCCCGGGGGCGGGGGGACGCTCCGTGGGTTTGTGGGTGACCTCAAAGAACAGCCCGAGTCCGAGGCGCTGCCGGGCTGCGGGAACCAGGCCTTTCTCCCAAGTGCCCTCCCTCTGCTGGGCACGCGGCGTCCCCACAGCGGCGGCCCGCCCTCCCGCCGGGTTCGTCACCGCCGGCGGCTCTGCCCCAGGCTCCGAAAGGCTGTGCCGCCCGAGGGAGCCTGGCACCGGAGCCGAGGAACTGGGCTTGGATGAGACCAAACGCAGCGGACCTTTAGCCATTGTGACCCAGCCGGTTGCCTGGGGGTGAGTTCTCTCTGAGCCGGAGCCGCTTCCTGGGGACTCCGAGATAAGCCTTCCGTTTGTCAGTTTCCCTGAACCGGAGTGGAGAACTTCCTTCAACGACCGGTCTGTGCGGAACTCACCGGCAGTTGTTGCTAGAAAAGCTCCCTGTGAAAGACGCATAGTCCACATTCGGAGCATGGAAAAGCTGTTCCACAAAATGCACGCTTGGCCATACTGCCGACATAACCGATATACTGAAACAGTCTAAAATGCACAGCGATCTATATTACATGTACATTCTGGGCATGGAAAATGTATTTCTCTAGAAAATATACATATGGAGGCACTCTTATCTATTGTATGGGAAAACAACCTCCTGGGAAAAGATTATATATAGCATGTATACCCATCACATGTAAAATTCATTTACATAGATTAAACAGTACCCTTGCACACATCCTGCGCAGGGAAGGTACAGTCCTACATCTATTTAGCTACATGGATGTATACACTCCAAAGGGCATATAAAATCAGTACATGGACAATGCATCCAGATATTAATATATCCACATTAAAAAACTGCATGAAAAATATACATCATGTTATTATATATACACAAAGTGCCTATCAACCCAGTGTATGAAAAATATATTCTGTGAATTATGTTTGTATACATGGTGTATGTGTACCAAATACATTGAAGTACATACTTTGATTTCACATATTACTGTATTTATAATACACATTTCTCTTAAAAACAGTAGCAGGAGGAAGCTCAGGCATTGGCAATGACATTCTCTATCAGCTGAACCTCTTTTCTGTCCTGTATTTCTATTATTTCTGTCTTTTACAAACCCCCTTCTGTGTCTACGTGGATTATTTATATGAGTGGTCTTCTATCTCTATTTAACTGTTGCTTCTCTTGTCTGAGGTCAGGGTCTATATTTAGAGCCCTAGGTCCTGTTTGCGGCAGGGTCTGACTGCATAACCACTCCTGTATGGAATTAGCATTGTATAATTACGTTACCCCTTCTGTCTCAGGATGTGTTCTTCTAGATATAATATAAATATAGTTACTCTGAGCTGCCAGTTAGGGAAGGGGGAAAGAAGGAAGTGCAGCAACCAGGTGAGGTGTGTAACAGGTAGGTTCCGGCTGTGTGCTGGGCATGCAAGGGCTTCTTGAAAGCTAAGGTTTGTTTAACTTTTTAAAAATTTACTTAAAAAACTCAAGTCCAGGGAAGTATGAAGTAAAGGCTGGACCTTGTCTTCTATGCTCCTCTCAAATCCGAGAGCAGCCCCACTCCATCCCAGACGACCAGGAAGAGGACTCCGGCCTGCTCAACTCGACTCCAGTTCCCATCCTTAACCTTAACCAAGCAACTGGGAAAGGTTATCCAATAACCCAAGTTTTTCTCAACAAAACCCATTCCCAACGCTTTTTCAGAGGCAGTCATAAAGTATTTTCTGGAGCTGAGCTAACTCCGATCTGGCCCCCTAAAAATGAAACCCACTTGGGTCTTTCTTTAGCAGCTAAAAATCCTGGACTACATGACACACGCCTATGGAAAAATTCTTTGAGAGACAATACACTCACACCCAACAGAGATATTGTTTATGAGTCGATAGGTTCCTTGTAGATGCGGCCATACTTTACTGTCCAAAGAAATCAATTAATTAGTGCCTCGCCAGTCCCCTCCCCACCCCGCCCCCGCCGGCCGCTGCTTGGCTGAGCTCGAGCGGCAGAGATAGATGTGCGTGGCCAGCTCGCTGGTCTTGTTAACAAGCCTCGTCATAAAGATGGAATGATAAGGAGAGCGAGGAAGCCCTGGTGGCCGCGAGGGGGGGCTTCGATAGCCCAGCCCGACGGGCTGTGGGACGGCGGCAAATCGGAACCAGAGCGAGCCCAGTGCAGCTCCTGCTCCAGCACCAGCACCGGGGATCACCGAGGATCTGGTGTATCCAGTGTTCTCCCCTTCTGGGGTGGTCACGCTGTAACTCGAATAATTCCCTCTCCCCTCCCCTCTCCTGAGTTGTCCCTTCTCTTCACTGAGCCCCAAATTTTAAAAAAAATTAATAAAAATACATAAACCTCTGTCCTTGAGTGCCTGTCTTGCCCTCTGCCACGTTTGTTCCGGGACCTGCCGCCTCCTTCTTTCCCTGCATTTCTCCGCGTGGTTCCTTTTCATCTCCATCTGGCGCTCTCTTCCCTCCTTTGGCTCTCTCTCCGGCTTCATGGTTGCGTTTTCTACCAGGTTGGTACTGGCTCAGGCCCCAATGAGCTTGTAAAAATAATACAAATACCCCCTGGTTATCTCTCGGCAGAGTAAACATCCCCAGATAAGCCCAATGGAAAACAAAAAAACAAATAACAACGAAACACTCCCCCCCAAAAAACCCTTGGATATAATTGCTGGTTTGGGTTGCAGCACTTAATTCTGTTTATTCTCACCAATGTGCATACTTAACAGAGAGATATTGATATTAAAAGGCAGGGGGGGATTAATTTTACTTTTATAGTCATCTATTAAGAGCAGAGGATGATCTGGGTCTCCTTTAAAGGGACCGGAAAAAGGGAGGAGGGAGAGAGAGAGAAAGGGAGGGGGAAGGGAGAAATATGACTGAAAGCGAACAAAGATCTTTGCCTGAAGAAACAATGTAACACTAGACAGAACTATAAAGTATGGGAATGTAAGAACACAGGACTCTCTCAGCTTCCCCCATTTGGAGTCCTGTCCCTTGCACTTCCTGCTGAAATCTCAACCCTGACTACACAGCAATATTCAAGGAAGAATTCATGCAATTATCTGGATAATTGTAGGGGGAGAGAGAAAGAATTTCCCTTTGATTGTCTGATCCTCTCTGGTGTCTGTGCAAAGGAGGAGGAGAAGTGGGATGTAGCGGGGAAAAGGAAGTGGTAGGGTCTCCCAATATGACCCTATCCCCTACAAGATGGCTACTCCTAAATCAAGGAGGTCCTAGGCAGGCTTACAGATTCTGGAACATACTCAAGAATGGACACAGATTCACTTTCATTTTCCAGGATATTTGCTTGGCTTTACATTGTCTGCATAGATCTGCCTCATCCAGTATTTTAATTATCACAAGTAAGTGAATAATAGATAATTATAGGGGTGTCCATAATATCATTTATTTTATAGCCACACAAGATATGATTAGAGTTAATGTCCGAGGCTTTGTTGGAGCCTGGGAGGCAACAAGAGGCAAAGCAGAGAGGCCTGGATAATCTATCTCTTTCCTATTTTCATGTGTGTGGGAATCTCCAGAAATCCCAAATTCTCTAAATTCCCTCCCCAAAGGTCTTAAGTGAAATCTCTAGGATTTTAGGGGCTGGAAGCTGAGAGAAGGGCAAACAACAATTTGGTCCTTAAGTCTCCCCCTTAGTCTCAAGAGCAGTGATCTCTGCTCTCCCCATACTGCCACAAACAAGGGCTTCAGTCCTCCATTCAAGACGACTAGGGTCACAGAGACTTGGCGGGTGAGGCCAGTGAGAGGAAGACAGAGTCTTACCAAAACCAAATTCACTGCCATCCTCAAGTGGGCACTGGGCCCAGAGTGAAGCCCCTATAATCCTAAATCGGCCTTCTTTCCTGGACCCTCTTCCCCAGGGATACCTGGATGGGGGCAGAGGCCAGGCTAGGGCTGTGGAAGTCAGCTGGGGTGGGGATGGGAGAGTACTGAAAATATTTATTCTTGTTTCCGGGATTCAAAAGATCAGGAAAGAGAGAGAGAGAGAGAGAGATTGCAATAGAGAGCTGGGCAAGAGAGAATCAAGGGAAACCATGAAACCAGTGGGCAAGAATAAAAGGAATGAGTGAAAGGAAAGGGGCAGGAAGAAGAAAAGCAGGGGAAAAAGAGAAGGAAGGGAATAAAAAGAAAAGGTAGGAAAAAGTGAAGAAAAGGACAAAAGAGAAAAAGAGAAAGTGAAAAAAAAAGGAAAGGAGAGATTTGACAGAGAAAAAGAAGCAGGGAGGCAGAGGCCAGGGTCGCCTGGGCTCTGCCTGGCCGCCTGCAGCGGTCTGGGTGGGCGGGGGGCGCCCTGACAAAGTGAAGGTCAAGTTAGCATCGTACCTTATAAGGAAGGCGTCAGTCCTCCATTTCAGCCTTTCTTTCTGCCAGGATGTGGCCGTGGCATTTCTGGTCTTGTAAACACTGGACTCTTTGGGGCCTTAAAAAAAAAAAATAAAGACCCCCCCCTCCTTCCTTTATTGGAGGTGAGCACGGCCGGCTGGGGGAAGCAGTGGACAGAGAAGTCAACTAATGAAGACTCCGGGAAACTTTTCTCTCCTTTTCTCTCTCTCTGGCTCCGCTCCCGCCAGCTGGGGCTCCCTCCCTCCCGCCCTCCCTCCATCCATCCCTCCCTCTCCCTCCCTCCTCTCCCCACCCCAATGCCTCTTTTTCTCTCCGTATCTCTCCGTCTTCCGTATCTCTCGCCACCGCCTGTAACTCTGGGCTCCATCTCTCCACTCCCCCCCTCCCATACGCAGACTTCTAAATCCATTCCATTCCACCGCGAAGCGGAGCAAGACGTAAGAATTGGAGAGAAAATTAGCCGTCACAAAGAAAAAAAATGTTCATTTACAGCTTAGATGTCTATTAAGATTTTCTTCGAAAACAAGGCGGTACACTCGGTAAGGAGGAGGGGGAGTGAGGCAGCAGGAGTGGGGAGGGCTGATGCGGCATGAGCCGTGGATTTATTTATTTCTCATATCCAGAGGCGGAAAGAAAGGGGGAAGAAGAGGCAAAGCGAGAGAGAAGCTGTTGAACCCGGCAACTAGCAAAGTAGGAGGCTGCAGCTGAGGGACGGGGAGCGAAGCGCGCCGCGCTAGGACCCTGTAACGCGGCTGCGATCCCCGAGCGTTGAGCCGGCTCAGCCTAGACAAGTATATTAGATATCTGTTGGTCTGAGACGTGGGGGAAAGGCAGGGATGGAGGGAGGCAGGGAGAGAGGCGGAGTAAGGCGACGCCGCAGCCTGCCCGCTGGAGGGAAAGCGAGTTCCAGAGTGGAGGCGGCGGCGGGCTGGGCTGCGGGAAGCCGGCAGCGGGCAGCGGGCAGCCGGCGGACTCAGGCGAAGGAAGGCGGCCGAAGAAAGGAGCCTGAAGTAGAATCATTGGCCCTCTCCCTCCAGGGTACCAGGGTAGCAGCACTAGGGCGGGGAGAGAGAGAGAGAGAGAGAGAGAGAGAGAGAGAGAGAGAGAGAGAGAGAGAGAATGAATATGACATGGAGGTGTCTGTGAAGGGCTCACCTCTTTCCAGGACCTCACAGCTTGTTTTCGCCAGCTCTGCGCCCACTCAGCCCTTTTTAGGCCTAATCATTGCTTTTGAAATGGGAATTCTAATGGCAAGGGAAGGGAGGGATGCACTGATGGGGGGCTTCTGGTTAAATCTGATGCCCCACAAACCCCTGCTGGTTGTCACCTACACCCTTCTCAACTGGAAAACCGGACGGAGTCTGGGATCAGTCCCGTCCCACTTGACCTACCTGGTTGAGGGTGCCTAAGGACTATCTGGGACCTGAAGTGGGGTCTGGGGCCCAGGTGGGAGCCGCCAGGAACGGTGGGGGCAGGCAGGGAGCTCCCAGGCCTGTATGCCTGGAGCCCTGCCACCCTGTGTTCCGATCATGAGAAACAAAGGGAGAGGATCTGATTATCTCTGCTGGTGTTAAAGGAGCCTGGCTTTCAAAAACAGCCTCTGACCCTGAGATCTAAGGTGATAAGTGTCTCTCCCACTGACGTTTAATCTGGGCAAACGTCCTACTGCCTGGGCTCAAGGGGCGGAGGGGGTGGCCAGGGTGAGGACAGTTGCTGCCAGGAAGCGCCAGGGAGGGAGTGGCAGGCCCTCTCTGTCATTATCTGGAGTTGTCTGGAGAGTATCTTTAAAGGTCAGAGTGGACTGGGGAAGCCCTTTCTGATGTCCCCCTCAGCCCAGAGAAGGGGAGCCCCAAGAAGGGAGGGAGTTTACTACGAGCTGCGACATTTCCCCCTAGTGTGGGAAAGGCAAAGATAGCCAGACCTCATCCTGCAAAAATGTATTTTGTGTCTGTGACAGAAAATTGGTAGTCACTTGGGAGAGGTAGGAACTTGCAGTGAGCGAAGCAAGGCAAGACATTGTGGTGAAGGCAGAGGCTGAGGTGTGATTTAGGCTGAGGTGGTGCAGGAATCTGAGGGAGAGACTGGAAAGGTATCACCCAAACCCATTTTCTCAGAGAAGCCAAACACACACACACAATGGGCCCAATACTGAAAAACACCAGATGATCTGCTTCCAAGGGACATTAACAGGCCAAGCGGATACAGGTTAATAAAACCCGCAAAAGCCCAGACAGGAACACTTAAAATGCCCGAGAAACAAAGCATACTGTGACAAATTCTGACCCAACACACAAGTACATGCACCAGAACGTTCCCAGGCACAGACAGACCTTCCCCATTTCGAGCCCTCACCCTTGGACACTCAGGTATACCTGCCCAGCTCCAAGGGCACACACACACTTGCGTCCCCCCCTAAACCTACCCACAGAAACCCCTGGGGGCAAGGGGGCAAGCACTCAGCTGCACGCACA
Source organism: Monodon monoceros (assembly GCF_005190385.1). NCBI lineage: Eukaryota > Metazoa > Chordata > Mammalia > Artiodactyla > Monodontidae > Monodon > Monodon monoceros. The sequence goes on from NW_021703783.1 coordinate 41,197,833, forward strand.
CCCCACAGAGCAAGGCCCGTGTCTCCTGAGCCTCAATAATGCACGATCCATACCCGGAGATAAAAGTCTAGACAATAGACGGTTGTTTATTACAAGGCTCTCCAAGTTTGGGGCCAGGCGATAAATCTCTGGCGAATCTTCTTGTAACTCAACTTCTGGCTGTAGTGACCGGAGGACCACGGAGACCTCAGAGAGGAGAGCAGCAAAATGGGAGAGACTTTTGAATCGTGAGCAGAAGGCAACTTCCCCGCTGGGGCAAGTGCGTGCAGGCAGCCACATTCTGCCCCACGTGGCAGGTCCACACTGTGGAAGCTTTCGTATCAGGCTTCAGAACACAGGCGAGTCAGGTTTCCTGGCTCCCGAAACTGGGGAGAAATGGCAGGGCCTGGAGGCTGGGACTGACCCACAAACAATTCTTGCTGCAGGCAAAGGGTCTTTTTTGTGGGTGACTGGAATCTTCTTGCTATGTGTCACCTGAATTTTTTCACCCCATGCCTGTGCCTTCTCTCTCTCTCTCTCCTTTTCCTTTTTGGGTTGATGGGCTGTTCCCTTTTGCATTTTCAACCCAGGCATCTGATCACAAGTAAAGAACCACTGAAGTTGATCTCATAAAAATGCCGCCAGCTCACTTTGATCTGCGAGGACTGGGTCCGAGCCTAAGTAGGCGCGCTGAAGCTGGGGAATGGCGGCTCCGGCCAACCCGGCCTGCACTGGGCCAAGAGTTCGGAGATCTGGGTGGCTCAGCACTGCAGTTCTGCCCAGAAAGGGCATTTTGTGTGTGTGTGTGTGCTGTTGCAGCTGAGTTTGGAGACCAAGGTCCAATGGTAGTGGCTCCATTTCCAGACTGCTTTTAAGACATTTCCTTGATTTTAGAGCATTTGATGAGGGGCCAGTGAAACTGGCTCGTAAAATGGGACTTTTATTGGGAGAAATGGGGTCGCGTTGCTAGCCTCCCAGGACAATCCCTCCTCCGAAGAGGAAAGGGGGTGGGGCTGTGGGGGCAGAGGGGCTGCCCTTCTCCCTCCTCCTTTCCTGTCCAGGGGCCGGAGGAACCTTGGAGCAGCGTCCTCTTAGGTGACCTGACTTGGGGCCTTGGGCTTGGGGCAATGGCCAGGGCTGAGGAGAGATGGGAGTCTGAGAACGGGCGGTCCCTTTCCCTTCTAGTTCCCTGGCTGGGGGTGGGAGGTGTCACGGGGTGCAGGATAAACCGCTGGCCTGAAAATCCCCAAGCACATGAAGGGGATTATTAAACTCAGTGGCATTGCAAGGGAGAGAGATTTGTGCAAAAGGATGCAATCCTTGCTGGCCCAGCCTCGGATCCACTGAGGGTGTCCATGCGCTGATTGCCTATCTCTTTATTGACCCCACACAAACTGAACTTACAGACCAGAGAGCTCTAAGGGCCCCCTTTCTCCAAACTGGGGTTTCCTCCCAGTTCTTGGTCTGTGGGGTGGGCCCCTTTCCCTACCACAGTCTGCTCTCTCCAGAGCAGCAGCAGGAGGTGGACAAGCTCTGAGGGGGCCCAGTACTGTGTGTGGGGTGCTGGGCTAGGACTTAGAGATACTGCCCCCTTCTGAAGCCACCTCGGGTGTCTGTGTGTGAAAGGGAAGAGTCTGTCGAGGCCCTGGCCAGAGTACCGAGGCGGCTGCCCAGACCGCAGCTGCCTGCTAGCCGCCTGAATGAGGCCACCCAGAGTCAGTGGGGCGGGCAGGATGGCCCTGCTAAGGAGGATTTCAGGTGAAAGCTGGGACTCCAGTAGGTGGAGAGGCCACAGGCACCCATGAGATGAGGGGGGAAAGCAGCCTCCTCTCCACAGCGTGGGGCTTGCCAGGGCTCCTGGGAATCAATTTGGGGACCGATTTTTGATTTTGGGTCTCACGTCGGGGGAGGCACGGATGCTCAGGGATGCCGGCTGGGGCAGGCAGCTCAGCCTATGCTTCAGGGTGGCCTGGACCTAGGACTGGGCAGGGAGGCCACTCGCCCACACCGTGGGTACTTTTGCCAATCAATGTCTCCCTGACTTCAGCAGCCAAGGCCTTCTCTCCTTGACCCCAGCAGCAACCTCCAGTTGTTGGGATTTTTTTAAGTTGTTAAAAAATTAAACGTCAGACCAAAACTAGAAAAAATATTTTTGAACTTTGTGCCTTAATTTTAGGGGGAAAAATATTAATGTTCACAAGCCTCTATTGGGAGACCCTAGAATTTCCTGAACATCCACTCCTTTGACATCCTTTCTTGCCTTTCTTTTTTGTTTCAAGGAAATAGAGCCGCCAGCAGCTCCTTGTAGCAGCCTGGCTCACTTTTATGGTGGCCCTGGAATAAACTTTGGTGGTCAAATTCAAGTGCTCAGGCCCACAGCTGTCTCCTCACAGGAAGCGAACCCCTCCCCACTGTCGGCCCTGGCGGTGCAGAATTTGCCTTGGGGGCTTGGGCCCCACAAGGCCCAGGAGGCCAGGATTGAGGGGGAACCAGGGCCCTGGGGGGAAGTGGGGAAAGCCAGAGTGGAGACTTTGAATGCTCATCCACACCTCTGCAAGGGGTACCTCTCAGCTCCCTCTTACCAGTTCCCATCACTGTTTGGGGAGCATTTTGCCTCCAATAAACTCGAGTTTAATGAGGAGAGCACAAACCCCATAAAAGCCATAGTCCATAGTTCCCCATCATTATAATTAAAAATGCCAGCCCCAGTACACCCTATAAAAAGAGGTAGGGGAAAGAGGAAAAGCAACAGATTTTTTTTTTCTTGCAGCCTTCTCGTTAGCAAAGTCCTAATCTAGTTCCTTTTTGCCCTTAGTTAAGTTCCGGCCCTTAGTTAAGATCTGGCCAGGACTAAAGGAGGGCTCAGGAAGCAGTGCCCAGCAATGAATGGGTACAGGGATGCCAGAGACCTATCCGTGGGTATGCCAGAGCCTCCCTGAGAATGGGACCCATGGCCAAGGCTGTTCCAACCCAGGTGTTGCTCTGAAGCAAATTTGAGGAGACAGGAGGGTTGGGAAAGAATGATTTGGGGAGGGGTTGTATTTGGGCTCAAGGTACCATTTTTTTGTGTCTTCCCCATCTACTATCGGGGCCTCAGTACCTTGTCAAGTTCAACAAGGAAAATCAAATACAAATAATATTTTTACAGTGGAAACCAATTTTAAACAAGAGTTAGGAGTTAAAAGAGGGTTTGGGCCATTTCTGGCTTTTCCTAAGGGTGCGGTAGACTTCGTCCCCGGGGGCTTCAGTTCCTCCTGCTGATCTGAACAGAACAGATCATGCCCTAGTGGCTCCTCCTTGGATGCAAGGTTGCTTTCTGCTTGTGGGCAGTTGCTCTGGTACCCAGTCTAGAACCTTTCAATAAACTGATTTTCAGCTGCTCAAACGTGTCCTGTGCGAAGAAAGGCAAGGGAGCTCAGAACCACTCAGTCCACCTCTGGGGTCACAGCCGCCCAGGAGGCTGGCAGGGAAGGGCAGGACTGAGAAACAGGAAAGTGGCACCCACCAGGGGGCCTGGCTGCAGCCCCCCGGGGAGCAGGGAGAGGGGCTGGGGTTTTCCACTAGAGAGTGACCCCTGGCCCTGCCCAGCCCACCCAGGGTCCTCCGTTCCCTTCCACTGCCCTGCTGGTCTATTCCAGAGACCTGTACCTGGCCCCACCATCCACCTCACAGCCCCCAAATCGTCCAAGGATAGGAGCCCCAAGCCCAGTCCCTCCACCATATCCTTCCTAGAGCCGACACTGGGCTTCTTTTCAGTGAAGAAGCTGAGACTGAACCACCAACCCAAAGGGCCCCTGACAGAGAAGACACAGGACTCTCATTCCAACCTCTTTCTTGCGGGTTTGAGACTTAAAAATCCACAGTGGATGTAGCTTTCTGTGCATTGATTGACAATAAAGTCAGGCATGAAATATTCACCCAGGGCCACTCTCTCATACTAAATATTTAACACAACATTAGAGAAGGTTTTTCCCAGACTTCGCCAGGCACCGGCTGGGCGGCTGGCTCACTGCTTACCACTGTTTATGACTAATCTAAGTCCCTAGCCGCCAGCAGCACAGCAAGCCAGACAAAGTTGGGACACTGGCTTGCTGCTGGGCCGCCTCACCTTTGGGAAACTTCAGATACACTTCCAGGGAGTCTCTCCAAAGGGGAAAGGGAGCCTTGATAGCCAGCCCTGGCCAGGAAAAGAATCAACTTCTTCAAACTCTTGTAAACAGGCGCTGTGACCCTCTTCAGGTTGGTGGGGTAAGAGTCCCTGAGAGTTGGGGAAAAAGATTCACATCTCTGGCAGAATCAGGCAATGGGGAAAGAGGTCCTCATCCCTAGCCCTGTCTTGGGCTGATCACAGGGAGGAGGCAAGACCACCCCCCCCATACGTGAGAACCCTCCTCCTTCTCCCAATCCTGGGGGGGGGGAAGAGCAGCAGCTAGAAAAAAATACAATTACCCCTCCTAGCCCCCGCCCCCGCCCATCCCACCGCCCACCCCACCCCAACCCTCTCTCTCTCCTCCTTTGCTCGCTCTGTGGAATGGAGAGGAGGGGAGTGTCAAGAGAAAAACGAATACAAATCTGCAATTGATTTTCATAATGTTTCTGCGGTGTTTGCAAACCAATCGCCTGAACGTCCCCATCTTACCTAAGAGAGAACCCCTCCTACGACTGCGAAGTGCTCCGAACTGATATATGACAATATCTACTTTGGATCACGTGCTCGGGGAGAGAGACTAAGACGGATAACGCGTCATCTCGCCTTCCCAAATTTTCCCCCCTCGCTAGATCAGGTCCAAAACCTCCATCTGGAGCCGGCAGGAGAAGAGAACGATGTTTAACTCGGTCAACCTGGGCAACTTCTGCTCGCCGTCGCGCAAGGAGAGGGGCGCTGATTTCGGCGAGCGAGGGAGCTGCGCCTCCAACCTCTATCTGCCCAGTTGCACTTACTACGTGCCCGAGTTCTCCACGGTCTCCTCCTTCCTGCCCCAGGCCCCCTCTCGTCAGATCTCCTATCCCTACCCGGCCCAAGTGCCCCCGGTCCGGGAGGTCTCCTACGGCCTGGAGCCCTCCGGCAAGTGGCACCACCGGAACAGCTATTCCTCCTGCTATGCGGCGGCCGACGAGCTCATGCACCGGGAGTGCCTGCCTCCTTCCACCGTCACCGAGATCCTCATGAAAAACGAAGGCTCCTACGGCGGCCACCACCACCCCAGCGCCCCGCACGCCGCCCCCGCCGGCTTCTACTCCTCAGTCAACAAGAACAGCGTCCTGCCCCAAGCCTTCGACCGTTTCTTCGACAACGCCTACTGCGGTGGCGGCGATGCGCCCGCCGAGCCCCCCTGCCCGGGCAAGGGTGAGGCCAAGGGGGAGCCCGAGGCGCCCCCGGCCTCGGGACTGGCGTCCCGGGCTGAGGCGGGGCCCGAGGCGGCCGAGGCCGAGGAGGAAAACACGAATCCCAGCTCGTCCGGTTCAGCCCACTCGGCGGCCAAGGAGCCGGCCAAGGGAGCCGCCCCCAGTAGGTAGCAGCGGCCGTGAAACAGGCGGGCAGGAGGGAGGGAGCCAGAGAGGGAGGGCGAGAGTAGGGGGGAGGCGAGGGGAGCGGGGACGGCCTCGTGTTTTGGGTCAGTCCGATTTTATGTGGAGTTTTATAAGCATTCAAAGGATTTTATTATAACCTACAAAGCCCTCTCTCCCAACGACTCGACTTTTTACGATGGAGAAGGGGTGGGGACGGAGGGAAAAGGGCTCTTTGGAAAAGCTGGGTGAACCCCCTCCCCGTTATCTCCCTCGGTCTGTGAAATTTTTAAAAGCGCCACCATCGCGGGCTATATTAACTTTGATCGTGAACTTAGAGGAGCATTTAAGGAAGGATGGGGAGCCCGACTGCCGGGGGGCGGGAGGGAGGGGAGGGGTGGAGGGGGAGAAAGGGGAGGGCAAGGGAAAGACAGGGAGAAACTCAGAGAGGGGGAGTGGTGGGGGAGAGAGGCAATGGAGCAGAACCTGAGGCCGGGGAGGCCAGCGAGGGCCGCTCTGCTTCTTTCAAAAACTATTTTCCAAATGTTCAAACTGTGTTCGCGCGTCCCTGAGCAGAACCCGGAGCAAGCCGGGGGTCAGCGGCGACAGGGGGTGGGGACGAGGCGGCTCAGGGCTCCACTCTGCTCCAGGCCTGGGGCCCAGCGTTTCTCTGCGGCCCGCGGCCTCTGCGCCGGCCTAGCCTGGCCGCGGGGAAGGCGCGGCCCGCCGGGCGTCCCGGGGCGCCAGGGCCCCCGGAAGCAGCTCTCGGGTGTCTTTGGTGCCTGCTCGCTCGCTCCCTCCCTGCCTCCCCACGACTCTCGCCCGGTCTCACTTCTTCGCGCCTGTTCTCCGCGGTTCCCCCAGATTTCTGGGGGCGGGGGGGCGGTGGGTTTTCAGAGTCACTAGGAGGGCAGCGCAGGAAGGGACAGAGGAGCCCGGCTGAGCAGAAGTCGTGGGGGGGGGGGCGTTGTCCGTGGGGACGCACTTGGCCCCGGCTGGCTTCCTTCTCCCCCAGACTCCACCAGCCCCGTCCCTCGTCCGAGGGGAGGGGGCGCGGGTCCCACGGTGGCCCGGGATGGGGGACGAGCTCGCCCTGCCAGGGGGTCGTGGCCCGGCCCAGCGCTGCGCCCGCGGGAGGGCTGCCCGGCAGTGGGGCTGGGGTCGCCGGGGTCTCACGTGTCTCTCTTCCCCTCTCCTCGCACTTGCCCCCTCCCTCCCCTCCCCTCCAGACGCCCCCCGCACCCGCAAGAAGCGCTGCCCTTATTCGAAATTCCAGATCCGGGAACTGGAGCGAGAGTTTTTCTTCAACGTGTATATCAACAAAGAAAAGCGGCTGCAGCTGTCTCGGATGCTGAACCTGACGGACCGACAAGTGAAAATTTGGTTTCAGAACAGAAGGATGAAAGAAAAAAAACTAAGCAGAGACCGGCTGCAGTATTTCTCGGGAAATCCTCTGCTGTAACCGCAGACCGGGCCCTTTGGGGGGAGGGGGGAAAGGGGGAGATTATTTTATTTTATTTTTATTTTTTATTTTCTAACTCGCCTTCTTTCCGCGGGTGGAAAACTGGACTGTGGCCAGGGCTGGCCCCCACTGCCGTTGCCCGCACTTCTTTCCGGAACCTCCTTCACCTTGGTCTGACTCAGTGTGGGACAGGGACCGGGCCTGGAAAGGGGGGTGAAGGAAAGTGTCTGATCCACGGCGAGTGGACACCGTTGGCGCCGAGGCCAAGAATCTTTATTTAAAATAAAACACACCTCGCGACAATGTCTTGCTGCTCGGATTGGGTGGGGGGAGGGGCGTGAGTAGTGAGCGCCTGAGCCTTACAATCCTCGAACTGTAAGCCTTCCCTTGCCCATGTGAGAAGATCTGCTAGGACACCGTGTCTGCGAGGGGAGGCTTCCCGGGCTCCCCGTCCCTACCCCACCACTCCCCACTGCTGGGGAGCAGCTAAATGTGATCCCGCCTTGCTGTGAAATTTCTGTTCCTTTGACCTGGTGTTAGGTGTGCAAAGTCGTGTCCTACCTCTGTCTGTGCCCAGGCCCTGCCCAAGCCTATTTGTTCTCCCCCTTGAACGTGTAGAGCCCTCCTTTGAAATTTCTTAACTGGTGCGTTGAGGTTTCCTAACCTTTTTCCAAGCTGTGCCCCACTCCGCGAATTTATAGCTATAGTCTATGCATTTGTTACCTTCTTTTTTTAAAAAAAAAAGATTGGGGTGGAAGAGGCAGTAGGGAGATGGGATTGGACGCCTCCCCCATGCTGAGGCCTGAAGTTTTGTAAATAAATTTCACAAGCATTTCTTTCTACCCGGAGGGGATATGGGGAGGACTCGCCTGGAATGAGATTTGAATCACCCATCTCCTTGTGTGTGAGTGCGTGTGTACGTGTGCAATCCCCACCCGGCTCCTGTCCCAGAGGGATTGCTGTGAATTTTTTTTTTTGGTGGCAAATAAAGATATTTCATTCTGTTCAATATTATGATTTTATTTGACCCTTTTATTAGCCCCTCTCCTCTTAAAACCCTCAATGCTCCCAAGGCGGAGGAGGTGGAAGCAGGCAGGCAGAGCCCAGCAGAGGAGGACAGGCGTGTGAAGGTGAGGTAGGCCGGAGCTGGCGGGCCTGCACCCCTCTCTCCACGGGCAGGGGCAAGAGTGTGGCGGTAGCTTCCTCCCGCTCTCAAGTTGAGGACTTTCCACTGCGACTCTTAAAGCTCTCATTTCTCACGTGCAGCTCGAGCTGCGTCCAAACGCCCAGCAACGCTTTCCGTTTAAGCACACGTTTGTTGTGGAGTTAATTGTAACCATCATCGAATTTAAATTTATAGGAATTTTCTTGGCTCCACCGCCCTCCCACCAGATGTCTCCATCTGTGGCAGTTAAATGTGTAGGGTTGAGGGTAGGGCTTTCGTTTTTTCTTTTCTTCTTTTTCCCTCTATGAGAAGACTGTATTGGAATTTTTATATACAGTTTTGAGGGAGGGAAGGGAGAGGGGGAGAAACCAGCCCCCTCCCTTTCCTCACCGCGCCAGCCCCTGAGGGTGGGAGGGTAGGGCTGGGCCCCTTCCCCTCACGCACAAATGGCCGGGCTCCTCCAGACACAACAAGACCCTAGGCTGGGGCCACCCTGATGTTTGTACATTGGTCTCCGAGCGTGGAAAGCCCCAGAGATCTGTTTTGTAAGAGGTTGGCTTGGGGTGGGGCGCTGGGGAAGGAGGTGACCCGTGAGGATGGTCACCACACCCATACATATATTTGCTGTATGTTTCTTCCGGATGAAGATAACTATAGTCCTTTCAGCGCATTCGTTGAGGGCACTCTGGCGATCTCTGTTCCAAATTCGTTATTTGGGGGCAGAGGTTTAGGACCAATTCTCTCATCTTTCCCTTTTCTTTGGAACTGTTCTTCTGTAATTCGAAGAAAATGTTTTCGTCAATATAATTCTGTTGAGTGAAAGAAAAAAGCACCACGACTATGGACTATTGCATCTAGGTTCCGTCGTTTTTGATGACGGGGTATCTGAATCTCTCATTTGTAAATGTAGGTCTTGAGACAAAATTTGCAAACTGGGGTGTATATACAACCCCACAATTGCCTCATGTGCCCACACACAAATATTTGTCGGATGCCTATGGGTGCACATGAAAAGGAATATTATGTGTACTCTTTTGCTTATAGTATGGAGTAAAACTGACCACATGCACATCTAGGGCTTGTGTCCTCTGAGGTGTGTAACCACTGTCAGTGTGTAGTGAGTGTCAGAAGGAATGCAGCTGAGGATCGTCTCTGTGTGTGTGCATGCACGTTTGCATGCGCGTGCACTTGTGCATGAGAGATATCTCTAGGTATGATGTTTATCCACTAGTCATAACAAGGACTATTGGCCTGCCAGCCGTGCTTCCAATAAAATAGGATGGAGATAACTATATAGAACCTGTTTATAAAGCAAAATACTGATCTCTAAATGGCTCTTGATTTTGGAGAAGAATATTTAAAATCCAAAGCTACCACTTTCCCTGCAATGTGCAGCCCAGAAAAGGTCCCCAGCTCTAGAAGGGATTTCTGAAGGAAGGCGGGGTGTCATGGTGAAAGAAAAACAAAAGCTTTCTATGATCCCAGCCCAGGAAGCTGCCAGTCTTCGGTGACCTTCTAAAAATTAGAAAAAAGAGGTCTCTGTCCCCCCAACAAACCCACCTTCGGGCCCCTGGGATGTCCGACCCCCCTTGGCGGTCAGGGGCACTCTGGGCTCAACCTCTTCGGGTAATCCCCTCCAGCCGTGGCGCTGCCCGGGAACAAAAGAGCCTCGTCTAGACGCCGCCATAAAGTGCCCCCACCCCACCCCGCGTCTCTAAACCCAGTTTCATTTCGCCCTTAACGACCCAATCTGGCCTGTGTTAGAAAACGCTTCCGCCCTAACTAGTAAACAAATCCGCAGTGGACAGTCTTGGCTCCCCCAACACACCCCATACCCCCACTCCATTACCCCCTTGCCCGCAACCTCCTTCCCCGCCTCTTCTCCTCCAGCCTTTCTCAGCTCCCAGTCCCCCAATCCCACCCCCCACCAGTAAATAAACCCGAGGCCGAGTTCAAAGTTTCCCGGAGCTAAGGAGGAATGTTGGTTGTAAAAATCCAAGTTTATAGCGCACGTGGGAGTTTACAAGGGTATTAAGTGGTGTGGGCTGAGAGAGCACTCTGGGCCCCTCCCCCTCCCACTATGGGCTTTGGGGGTGCAGGGGGAACCTGGGGGACTTGAAAGGAGAAGTGGGTTTGATGTTTCTTTGTCACGCAGACCCCCAGGTTGCTGGGGGATGGTGATGCGAGGGCGCCTTGGAAGACGGTTCACAGATCCCAGCCAAGCGCCTCTGAGAGAAAGCCCGCAGGTTCTAGGTGTCCCAGATGGGGAAAAAGGGGGGCTCCGCTTTAGGCAAGGAAGAAAGTTACAGACTAGGTGTCTGAAAGGTGAATGGAGTTGGGGATACCTGGAGCCGTTTCTCAATCGGAGGAGGAGAAACTACCTGGGGAATAATTTCTCGAGTGGATTGAAGGCAGAGAGGGTTTTTCTCACCAGGACAAAGAACTTTGAACTTCAAGGGAGTCAAGGGCGCCACCCCTTCCCTCTCCCCGCCCCTCTCCGGAATCTGTAGGGCAATTCGTTTCTGGGCCAATATTCCCCCAAGGGGCCAGCCCCTGGGGTTTCCTGTTGCCCCAGGGCTGGATAATGCTGTTTGTTGAACCCTCCCAGCTCAGAGCCCGCCAGAACTGTGTGCACGCGACTGCACTCTTTATTATTCATATAAACCTTTGGAAAAGGCAACGCCCGGGAAGTTTTTATAACTTTGTTTGGCATAAAAGTTTTACAAGATTCCTCCTCTCTTTTTCAAAAACTTAAAGTTTTGGTCTTGCCATGGAACCAAGTCTCAGGGTCTCTGGGAGGTTGGGGAGAGAGAGGTTCTGAGGTCCTGGTGGGAGGGGGGGTGTCTGGAGCTGTATCTCTGACTAAGGCAAAACAAGGCTTAAAGGTTGGGATTAATCCTTCCTGAGGTCCACCTTGGATCCAGCTTTGGGGGCTGCTAGGAAAGTCCCAGCCGCTCTCCTGTTGAGACACACCCTTACAGAACCGCAAAGTTTGGACAATGTCAATTAGACCAGGTCTTCCCCATCACAACCTCTTGTTCTCCTGTAGGCATCTCTCTTTCTCTCTCTCTCTCTCTCTCTCTCTCACACACACACACACACACACACAAACACACACACACACAGCCCTGCACACACCCTCAACCCACTGCACAAAGTGGAGACCCATAACCTTGACTCAGACCGTTAAGTTGGGAAGAGTCTCTGCACACACAGCCCTGCAACCCTGCCTCCTGCAAAGTCCACAAAGGGTTTGATGAAAGACAGAATTCAAGACAAGAAATGCCTGCCCAGAGGTTGCAGTGATTGTAGGACTGAGAGAGAAGGAAGGCCAGCGGGCTGCAATCCAGGAGCTCGAAGAACAAAGGTGCCTGTATAGGGACGCGGCCTTGGACTGCTAAGCCTGCTAGTGACCCCTTGGATCTGCCCCTCACCTGGGACGGACAGAACCCCACTCCTTCATTTCCCCTAGCTCCAGCCTTGGGGTATCAAGTGGGCTCAAACAGGGACTATTTTAATGTTCATCTCTGGAAGTCAGGACAAAGATGGAGCAACTTCTCCAAAGACAGACCTGGTGGATGAGGCTTCTTCGGGGTGATGGACTTGAGGATACCTAAGCCCTGGACCTGGGCACTTCAGGGAGGCAGCGGAGTTGGTCAGGATGTGCCCCAGCGCCTGCTTTTCCTTCCCTCTGATAGTGACTGCTGAGCCCTGGCCGCCAGCGGCTGACAGCCCTACACTTCGCCTTGTGAGGAGTGGAGTTAAGGCTGAAGGCGGGCGAAGGTCAACTCCAAGCTTGAGCAGTGGGGCTGGGAAGGGATGCTACTGAGCCTCGTGCTCTCCCCCTCAGGGTGCCCAGCACAACAGAGAAAAACAAGAAAAGCTAGGGGAGAAAGTCAAGGGGAAGGAAAGCATTTAGGAGGAAAGAAAAGAGTAAAGAATAAATTGTATAACAAAGAAAGAAAGAAGAGAGAACTAAGGAACACAAGAAAGAGAAAGAATCAGAAAAAGAGAAGGAAACAAATGAATTGCAGAGAAAAAGAGAAAGAAACAAATAAAGAGAAAGGAGGAAGATGGAAAAAGAAAGAAAGAGGGGGGAAACAAAGATGGAAAACAAAGATCTTCGAAAAGAAAGTTAGCCAGTAAAGGAGGAGTGGGATTTTCTCCGAAGTAAGCCGGCAGACCGCAGCCCTGACTCCGGCTGGAAACACGACCCACTGGGCAACTTGGGCGCAAACCATAATATGGGGAGCAAGGCTTCCCCCCCCCCTTCCCGCCCGCCAAAGACATCATCCCACCCGTCCTCCTCCCAAAGCTTCTACTGGATGTGTTTACTGTCTGGTTTCAATTCAGGAGGCAAAGTTAAATAACTGGTTGGCTTCGGCAGGGCAAGAAAGCGGTTGTGCTGGCTATCAGACTTCTTCGGGATGCCGGGATCCTAGGGAGTACATTTTTGGGTAAAAGTGAATATCTGTGGCCGTGTACATACAATCAAGCTCCAAGTCAGATACGGGTCTAGGTGGTAACCTCCATAGCATCTGGGTGCAAACGTGTACAACGTCCAGATGTGAGAGCGACTCTGATGGCCAGGCTGCCGCCAGGGTGGCAGTGAGATCCGGGGTAGACCAGAGGCCCCTCCAAGCGTCCTCAGCCTCCCACTTTCCTCTTGTACCTGTTTGAAAATCCGTTTGGGGGCCTTCGGTGCATTGTCTTTTGCCTGGGATTTTTCTGCTCCCAATTCAGCCGAAGTAGAGCCCGGTGTTAGCGAAGAAAAAGAAAGCAAATCTTTCCTTCAGGTTTTGAGAAGAGAATGATTTATTTGGGCCTCCAAAACAAGAGGGGAAAACCTTGCAATTTTAACCACTGGTGTGATTTTGTTTTCCATTTCACTTGAGATTTCAAAACACACACACACACACACACACACACACACACACACACTGTATAATTATTTTATTATTTTATCCCAAAGGGAAAGACACTCTTCCTTCTTTTCACCTCACCTTTAGAATTTCCTAGATGATGTCCTTAGCCTTGTGGGGAAGCTCCACTAATTTTCCTTGGAGAAATCAGGGTGCCTCTGGGGTGCTTTGAGGGCTAGAGCCTGGAAAGCAGCCGAGGTTCCTTTCTGTTCACTGAGCACTAGATTTTCCTTCTTCTGTTTTCACATGGGGACCCCTAGCACCCCAGTCCTCAGCCTGCTGTCTGGAACCCGCTGACCACCCTGAAGTCTGTGAGGAACACCCTTCACCTCTCCCTTGGTCACAGTCCCATGGGCGGCAGGAGGCCCAGCTGCTCATCCCTGCTGCACTTCCAGGGTCTAGGTACCGGGAAGAAGGGCACGGGGACCAGAGCTCTCGGGGTAGAGAGGTTGGTCAAAAGGTAGGTGCAGCCTGAGCCCATCTGGCCTGAAGCCCCTGGATTTTCACACCCCCCAAGTTGAGGCAAGAACAGGGAGCCCCAGGGAGTCAGGCATAGATGCAGCACTCCTGGAAAGTTGGGGAAATGGCTTAACAGGGTGATTTTAGCAACACAGATTTCTTCTGGACCCCAATCGGTTCCCTTGGGGTGCAGGCCTGAGGGTCTTGGCCCGGTGGGGCTTAGCCGGTAGGCGCCCGGCAGTGGCGGCAGGCAGCAAGTGGGATGGCTGGGGCAGCCTGAGTGCCTTTGAACACCAGGCCCGGACAATAGGATGGAAACAGCCTTTGCTCGTGGCCTCGGGAAAGACGGAGCCCAAGGGGGCAGGGCTGGGACCCACACCTGACTGTACTTTCCCAAATCCGCATGAATGCTCCCCTCTCCGTCCTCACCCTCACGTCTTCCTTCCTTTCGTCTCCACTGGCGCAGAATCCCAAGTTTGCAAAAACCCAACAAGTTATTCAAGTCGGCGTCTTCCGGTTCTTGTTTAACAGCTCCAGGTTTGCATTTTTCCTGCGTAATTAAAGGCAAACATTTGTCCCACCGGGGGTCCCACTTAGGCTGATGAATTTGATTTCTTTTTTCATTAATGGGCCATGTTTATCATACTTCTAATTATTTCAACTTTAAACACTATTCGTTCTTGTGAGGAGATGGGAGTAGAGGCGCGAGGCTCCTTCTCCCAGGGGGATTATTTCCATTAATAATGGCAAGGATTCTGAAAGCGACTCCATCCCCACCCAGGGCTGAGGTAAGGAGTGAGTTTGGGATGGGGGTCAGGCTGGTAGCGGAGACAGGTCTCAAAGCCGAGTGACTCTGCTTCTCTACCGCTGATTCCCCAGGTTAAGCCGTGGGGCTTGACGTTTTTGAGAGGTTATCTGGAGTTTGTCTCCTTCACTCTGCCGCCTCCCTCACCCCCTCCCAGGCTGGGCCCAGACCCTTCCACTTCGAGTCTCTTGGAAACCTTCCGCAGCCCCACCCGATCCCAGCCTGGCCTGGGCAGAGAGGCTCAGGGAGTGCTGTCCCGGCCCCCAGCTACTAACACAGAGAGAAAGACCAGGAGAAGCTGAGGTGGTCGAGCGGCACCTGGGTCTGGGGGAGAGGGCCCAGCAGACCCCAAGATGGGGGGCAAGGGCAGGAGACTGGGATGCCAAACTCCAGGGACAGGGACACCAGGCAGGAAAATAAAGGAGATGTGAAAGAGGGGGGAGGGAACACCCCCAAAGCCATATAATTCTCAATTGCTTTGGTCTTTAATTTCACCGCCCCATAAATGAGGAAATATCAGTTCCCATACTAAATTTTTATCCTCGGCTGATAAATATGACGGGGAATTTTCGTTGGGTCCTCGTAAAAGCAAACAGTTTCGATCAAACTGGTGGGGAAAGACTTACGCAGATAATACAAACAGAGTGGCCATAAAGTGTCTGCGTTTCCCGCGGGGTGGGACAAATGGCTCCCTGGATTGACTGCCACCGGGGCCGTCCCAAGTCTCATCTGGGGCCTAAACGGGCTAACCTTGCCGGGGCCAACCCCTTGTGCCGAGCCCATGGCGACCTCTGTAAATGAAAACACGAAAGCATTTCAAATCTCCCCTGGCTGGCCTGCCAGCAAGTCACACATTAAACATTCTCTTCCAGTTTTCCCGGGGTTCGGGGACCCCTGCGCCTTTTCTCTCGCCCTCTGGATGACAGATTTCGGAGGATTTCTTTCCGAAGTCGTCTTCTAGCAGCCGCGGGCTTGGGCCTCCCTAGAAGCGATCCAGCCTTCTCACTCCTCCGCGCCAGGGCGTCTTGGAGCACTGGTCTTTTCCCGGCCAGGCTCCAGCCCTTCGGAAAGTCGAAACCCATGGCTCGGTCCAGGGGAAAATGTGGGGCGACCGGAAAGACAAGTTATACTCCAGATTCCGTTTCCTGAGGAAAGGGTGGAGAGTTAAGTTCGCTTTGTGAGAAAGGCGATGAAGAAACGGAAAGAACTATTTGAAACATACCTTGTCCCTTATTTCTCGCTTCCCTTTCTTAAAAAAATCGCTCTGTTGAAGGACACTTCTCTGGGTCGCATTTTGTCGCGTCCGTTGCCCTGGTTTCCCGGTTGATACGTGACTCCCCCAAACCGCCCGAGGCCCCGAGGGTTCCCTCTTTCTCTCTGGGAATGCTCCCTGTTTTCGTGGGGGCAAGGTCAACTGGAAAGCCAGGGCCGCCAGGGCCTGGAGCAAAGCAGCCGAACCGGCTCCAAGGCCAAAGCCTTCCTGCCCCTGAGTTGATAGCCCAGGAGCCGCCCACCCAGCCAGGTCCAGGCCGCACTCCCTGGTCGGGGAGCCGGTGCCTTTGGTTGCCGGCTTCCTCCTCCCGCGACCCCTCAGTCCCCTCGGAATCCCCCTCTCCCAAGCAGCCCTGAAGTCATCTTGACCTCCTCCCTGGCCTGCCCCAGACACTGGAGATTCCCCGTCAGTCCCCACGGGGAACTTGCAACTCAACCAACTTCCGTGACGGGAGGTCCCGAGCTGAGCTCCCAGCCCCAAGGGCCGAGACCGACGAAAGAGGACGCAGGAGAGGAGAAACTTTAGTTCCGTTTGGGATTCCTTAACTTTTTCCTCTCCCTTTCTCTGCCCGCAGGATCCCTCCCCCAAACCTCACCCCACTCCCATCCCAGGGGAAGAAGTGGGGGCGGGGGCCAAGGCGAGGAAAAGAGGAGGTGAGGAGGGGAAGAAGTACCTGAATCGTGTCTTCACCTTTTAGTTTGAATGTGACTGTTTTGAGCCCCGAGTTGCCTCGCTCTCTCACTCTGTCCCGCATTTTCCCCCCTCTCCGCTCCCCTCTCCCCAAGAGTTACAGGCTGCTTCCCGGGTAAACAAACCCCATCCTCCCTAGAACCCCCTCATCCCCTCCACCCTGCTCCTGCCCCAGTCGCCGCGGGGGCCCTTCCTTTGTTCGCGGGTAAGGGCTCCGGCGCCCCTACCTCGAGGCGGCTGCTAGGTGGCGCTGTTACTCCACGGTGCGCGCTCCGCCTGCAGACAACTTGACCCCGCTGACGTCACGGCCGTCTGAATCATCAAGGCCATTTTCAAATCCCATTGGTCTAGCCGTCACATGGTGAGGGCCGAATGCGCGGATAATTATGGAGCTGATATTTCCCCCCCTCCCCTTCTTTTCCCTCCCGCCCCTCCAACCGCCCCCCCTCCCGGATGGGGAAAAAAAAAGATGTCAGCTCCTCCGCAGTAGTATTGCTCCTTAAAAACCCCTCTCTCTGAAAATGACATGCCCTCGCAATGTAACTCCGAACTCGTACGCGGAGCCCTTGGTTGCGCCTGGCGGAGGAGAGCGCTATAGCCGGAGCGCAGGCATGTATATGCAATCTGGGAGTGACTTCAACTGCGGGGTGATGAGGGGCTGCGGGCTCGCGCCCTCGCTCTCCAAGAGGGACGAGGGCAGCAGCCCCAACCTCGCCCTCAACACCTACCCGTCCTACCTCTCGCAGCTGGACTCCTGGGGCGACCCCAAAGCCGCCTACCGCCTGGAACAACCTGTTGGCAGGCCGCTATCCTCCTGCTCCTACCCACCTAGTGTCAAGGAGGAGAATGTCTGCTGCGTGTACAGCGCAGAGAAGCGGGCGAAAAGTGGCCCCGAGGCAGCTCTCTACTCCCACACCCTGCAGGAGTCCTGCCTCGGGGAGCACGAGGTGCCGGTGCCCAGCTACTACCGCGCCAGCCCGAGCTACTCCGCGCTGGACAAGCCGCCCCACTGTGCCGGGGCCAACGACTTCGAAGCCCCTTTCGAGCAGCGGGCCAGTCTCAACCCGCGCGCCGAACATCTGGAGTCTCCCCAGCTCCGGGGTAAAGTGAGTTTCCCTGAGACACCCAAGTCCGACAGCCAGACCCCCAGCCCCAATGAGATCAAGACCGAGCAGAGCCTGGCGGGCCCAAAGGGCAGCCCCTTGGAGAGCGAAAAGGATCGGGCCAAAACCGCCGACTCCAGCCCAGACACCTCGGATAACGAAGCGAAAGGTAAGGCCTCCTGGGCCGTGGCCCGGGTGGGACGCTCGGGCACTTGGTCTTCGTGGCCGGGGCGGGGGCAGGGAGAGGGTTGGGCCGAGGAGGGCCTGGACGGTCTTGGGAATGCGACCCCGGCTTGGGACTCGTGCCTGCTGAGCGCCAGGCTGGTGGCGCCTCGTTTGGCTAGGGAAGGTAAGCGGCGAAGTGGAGGTGCCGGCGGCAGCGGCTGTGGGCGCCGAGGCCGGGGTGGTGCGCACGGCGGGCAGCCTGCAGCGTCTTGTGTTGCCCAGGGCGGGGGACCGATCCCGGGCGCGTGCTGGCTTTGGTTTGCTTGCTCTGCGTTCGTGTCCTGGGAAGCTGATGCCCCCCCACCACCACACTCCCCCACCACCCCCCCACCCCCGCTCAGGTCAGAAGCATGCAAAAAGCTTAAAATGGCGATCTTGGGCCAGGGGCTAGGACAGACTTGGGAGAAGGGGGATTTCGCTTTACTGCGTTTTCCCAGTTGAAAATTGTTTCCTGCGAGGCGCGATTTGTTGTTTGTGGGTCTGATTTGTGCGTGTGGCTTGGGCCCCTGCGGTTTTTGGCTCGGTCGGGGGGCCTCTGGCCGCGGTGCTGGGGCCGGAAGAGGTGGAGGTGAAGGGCTGCCCTCCACGTCCCTCCCTCCCCCAGACGCCCAGGCTGCGTATGGCGTTGGAACAGGGCATTTGGAATGTTGTAAGTTTTTTGTCTCCCCTTTGAAATTTTGTTTCCTTTTTTTTATAGTTAACGTTTAAAAAATTTTTCCCGTTGGTTTCCAAAAGCAGCTTACAAATGAGTGGTTGGGAAATTTCTGTGTGCATGGTAAGCGGTTTTCTCCTGAAAGGGAGTGAGGCTTTAGTTGGATTTTATTGTAATTTTGGTGGCGAGGGAAAGCCTAGCCAGAGTTCAAGCTCGGGGTTCAAGATTCATTTCTGCTGCAGGTACTGGGGGCCCTCAGGACCCTTCTCTGACACCTGGAGAAAATGTGGAGGAAACGGGAGCAGTGGAGGGAGGCTGAGGGGACTTACCCTGAAAAGTTGGAGCAAAAAGCATCAGAAAAGGCCCGACTGGTGGGGCGGGGGGGACGGGCAGGGGATAAACCTGCTCCCCACAGCACTGGCTACTGGAGGCTGTGCGTAAGAAGGGCTCTTTGGGTGCAGAGGCAGATGAAACAGTGAAAACTGAGCAGAGTGGGGGCGGCCTGGGTCTTATGGCGCTTTGTATATGGATGCGGTCCACACGTATGCCCGGAGGCGACCTGTGTCACACTCACACACACTCACGCATGCCCTCTCATACATGCACACGCACTCTTTTGGCGGGTGAGGGCAGACCCTCGTCCTCTTGGGTATCCTCTGCAAATCAAAGGTGGCCTTGGCAAATCAGCCCATGGAGACCCTAGCCAGAAGGTGGGCACGGGTGTGTTCATGAGGGGGAGGGGGAGAGAGGCACGCATACCCACGAAGCCTTGCTGGTGGCACGTGTGCAGCCCAAAAGTTTAATTTTGTACCATCTCCCCATACCCCGAGCTTGGTTGGGGTGCAGATTTAGGGTAGGAAAAGCTGCGTTCTAGCCCCACCAAAAGCAAAGTCAAGTTTAACAAGCCTACCTCCTAGCTCAAACTGCCCCCATTCTGGTAGGCTCCCCTTTCTCCCCTGCCATCCCCATACCATCTAAACCCTCCCACCCCAACTAATCCCTCTGACTCTGCCTGCTCCCTTCTTGCCTGCCCCCCTCATTTTGGTGCCTCCACCAGGCCAGAGGCAAGAGGGCTTTGGGCCAGACTCCCCATTTGTAATTTCTCCCCTTCCCCCAGACCCCAACAACCCCAATAAAAAATAAATGGCACAGAGTTAGATGTGGAGAGCCTTTAAAAAATTTGGCAGAAGGCTGCAGGTGCAGAGGTGGGAACAGAATTAAGGACATTAAAGTGTTTTAAACTACAGCCTCAAGTCTGCATTTTCTGATGCCTCCTGGTTCCCCTAGGGCCCCCACCCCACTCCCCATCAAGCTAAGATCCAGGAACCTGGCAGTTTCATTTGGCATAGAAGGGGAGATAGAGCACAGAGCCATCAGCAGAGTCCTTTGCTGGGTGTCCCTCTCGGGTCTCTGGACTCTGGGTTTTTCCCTAGAAAAGATGGCCAAGGTCTCTTCTGCTGCTTGAGGAGCAAGGCTGGTTCATTTCAGCAAGAATTTGTGCCGGGGGCGGGGGGGAGAAGCTGTAGATAAGGGAAAGGGAAATGCACACCACACTTATAGCATCTCCTGATATAAATAGACACATGTGTACATATCCCTGTGTGTGTACATATGTGTAGGAGTGTGTATCTCTGCAGAAATACACGTGAACATGCATGCATACATACCTACATAGACTAGGCAGGAGATTTCCAGGAGGCTGCATTTCCTCAGGATCTCTCTCCCTTGACCTTAGGTCTCTGGCCAGGGCAGTTGACTGAGGACTCCTCAGCATGCCCCATAGCTGTTGCCCCTGACCTCCGCTGACTGCACAAGCTCCCTGCCTCGGTTACTCCTGGGGGAAATGGCCGGGATAGGAAAAGCTGGCAATGGGAGATCCAATGGGGTAGAGTCACTCTGTGACACTTCAGGTGGGAGCCAGGGCTGGGGATCTGGTGCAGAGACGGCTGCAATGGCCTCTGGCTGCAGAGTCTGGGGCGACATCCCTCCACTGCGTTGAATGGGGTCAAAGCTCTCTGGAAATTGCTCTGGGCAGCGAGGTGGCCTCTGCCACCGGGTCTGAGGCCTGGAAAACACTTTTTCCTTCTGGTTGGATTTTTACAGAGCTGGAAAGGAACAGAGAGGAGGCGGGGTCTGGTGAGGCTTAGAGGGCACACCAGGGTCAGCTAGCTGAGGGAGAGCAGGAGTTCTCAGAACATGCTAGGTCAAGGTGGATTGGGTGATTAAATTTAATAGACGCGTTGGAGGCAAGTACTTTCTGTCTTTCTCCCCTGTAAGTCTAGACCCCAAAGAAATTCTAAGAGCCTTGAGGCCAGGAGGACCCCACCAGCCAGGCCTGTGGGGCGAGAACAGCTCCCCTGTGCTCCCTCAGCTGCCCCCACTGCAAGCTGGCCAAGGCTGCAGTGCTGCGAGGGTTGCCTCTTCGAGGGATACTTATGTAAATAATGTTATTTTTAACAGAGGAGATAAAGGCAGAAAACACCACAGGAAATTGGCTGACAGCAAAGAGCGGAAGGAAGAAGAGGTGTCCCTATACTAAACACCAGACGCTGGAATTGGAGAAAGAATTTCTGTTCAATATGTATTTGACACGAGAGCGCCGCCTGGAGATTAGCAAGACCATTAACCTTACAGACAGACAAGTCAAAATCTGGTTTCAAAATCGCAGAATGAAACTCAAGAAAATGAACCGAGAGAATCGAATCCGGGAACTGACCTCCAATTTTAATTTCACCTGAGCGAGGGGTCTCCCCTCCCACTCACCCTCTTCCCCCCGTTCCCTCCTTTCCCCGCCCCTCCTCCCTTTGTGCCTGGTGGTATATATATTTTTTCCTCCCTGAGTATAAATGCAACACGCCTGCAAAAAAGGCAAAGACCTCAGACACTCCTTTCAAGGGACCTATGGTTCTTGCTGCGAAGATGTGTCCACCTAAAGCAGGAGAAATGGGGTGCTGGGTTGTGGGGTGTGGTGTGCCCGCATAGACGAGGGTGGGAGTGTGGCTGGTGTGTGTGTCAACCCCTCACTCACCCACGCACTCACACATAGCATCCCGTTCTCCAGGCAAAGTTAAGGTCGAATCCACCCGATTATAGGGGGAAAAAAGAGGAAAAAAAATCAACCAGAGAAGGTCTGTAATCTCGAAGAGCACAGTCAGAATCGCTCCTTCCTTGCTGCATTTCCTCCTTAGAATAATAGACGTTTTTGGAAAGTTCGGCTAGTGTTTGTGTGTTTGTCATAGCGTCCAGCGCCTGCACCAAACCCTCTCTGTGTCTTCACCTCCCAATCGTTCTGAGAATCTGCTTGAAGTCTCGTATTTGTACTGCTTTCTGCTTTACTCCCATTCTCCCAGCACCCGCACATCCCCCATGCACTGCCATCTCAGAAAATCCATCCAGAGGAGCAAAAAAAATTTTTTTAATTTAAAATAGAACATAGTGAAGCAAAGACAGAGTGCCCCTCCCCCAAATATCGCCCTATCCCTGTCTGGGAGTTGTGTTATTTAAAGATATTCTGTACGTTGTATCTTTTGCATGTAGCTTCCTTAATGGAGAAAAAAATCCTAATAAATTTCCAGAATCATGATCCTCAAATGGGTGGTTTTTTGTTTTTAGTGTTTTTTTTAGCGACACCCTCCCCCCAAAGGGGCTGAGTGTGTGGATGTGTGTGTTTTGTGTTTGACTCATCTCCTAGAGCCTTTCTAGAACGTCTCTTGGCGGGTTTAATGTAAGTGAGAGACCATAACGTTGATTTAAATATTATCCAGGTGACCACAATAAGTCAAGGTCATAAAACAGTAATGTCAGGACGGTCTTGGTGCGCGAGGTGGATTTTATGATCTGCAAATATAATGTGGCGCTGTAGTAAAAGATGCATTTAAAGGTGACTGGAGGAGGGAAAGAGGCAGAGAGCAAACTGCAATCTTGAGGAGCAGACGGATCTGATTGCCTGGGGTGCTGGGCCAGGCGCACCCCACCGCTGCTCGGGGGAACCCCAAGAGCCCCCCACCTATCCGAGGAAAGGAATAAACTTAACCGCCGGAGGGGGGCAAGGAGCTCAGCCACCCCCCCCCCCCCGACAGCAGCAGCAGAAGCACGGGCAGCGGCAAGAGGAGGAGGACGACGACGAGGCAGCGACAAGGTAAGAGAAGCGGTTTCTTGTTCTTCTCTTGGCGCTGGAGTGGGGAATAGCGGCGTCCCCAGGTGCCCAGCGCGCAGTGGGCAGAGCAGGGTGGAAGGTGTTTCATGCATCCGCGCTTGCTGAGAGCCCAGGCTTGCCTTGTGGCGGCTCGCGGTGGAGGGCAGTGGCCGTGAGCTCCCCGTCCCCAGCCCCGTTGCCGTGGGGTTCGGCGGTCAAAGGAGTAAATTGGTGGTTTTGGGCTTCTTTCTTTACTCGGTCGCTTAGGGTCTCCTTGAGTTCGACACATGGGTCTAGACGTCTCTCATTCTGGCCGTCTGCTGGGGGAAGCGGAGGGAGGGTGGGCTAGAGAGTGTTGGAGCTTGAAGCTTAGGTCTTCCTGCTTTCTGCTGATTTGGATGTGAGCCTTAACCAGGCTCTCGGTCCCCACTCTGCCCGGCCGTGGGGCTTTGCCAGGCAAGTGGCCTGATCGGAAGAGGCTCTGGAGTGGTTCGGCCACACATAGACGAAGGGAAGCCGGAGTCCAGCTGAGAGACGGAGAAGATCAGAGGGAATCTAGGAGGAGAGCACAGGAGAGCCAGAAGGGCAAGACAGGGGACCCAGCTGGAGAGTGGAAGGACACTCCAGTTTCCCCCAGGGCCAGGGCCAGAGGCAGGGGGGTTGCTCCGCTGCGGTGCTGGGGGCGGGGCGGGGGTTTGGCAGCTGGAGGTCCCATTTCACCAGAGTCTCTCTGAGCGGTTTGTTTAGACTAGCAGCTGACGGGGCAGGCAGATCCCCTACCCACCCAGCCACCCAAAGTCTACCCTCTCGTCCTTAGGGAGGTCGTGAGGGCGGAAAGGGGGATGGGGCTGAATTTCTTCCTTCCCCAACCCCCTTCCCTTCTCCTGATAGATGCAAAGCTGAATCTCCCGCCCTGTTCGCTCAGCTGATCTGTGGCTTAGGTAGTTTCATGTTGTTGGGATTGAGTTTTGAACTCGGCAACAAGAAACTGTCTGAGTTACATCAGTCGGTTATCGTCGAGGGCCCCAACCCACCTACCCCGCTCCTACCCTCCCCGGTGGGACTGCCCCCAGCGCCCCTCCTAGATAAGGCAAAGTGGGTACAGGCTGAGGCGGGCTAGCTGTGAGTGGGGCTACACCACAAGTCTGGAGAACCCCGCTTTACCCTTTCCACTCCTCAGCCTGTCCCCATCCCCGTGATTGAGGGAGAGGAGTTTTTCCTGGAGCTATTGTTTCCTGGGCCCAGCTGATGGAGACAGACAAAGAAGGTCTAACCAATTCCAAGGAAATTCAGGAATTTGAGTAAGAGGTGGCCTGGCGGGCCAGCTCAGTTGGGTAGCAGGGTGGGGCAGGATGATTAAGAGAGAAAAGACCACAGAAAGAGAAAGGGGTCTCTGGAAGAGTTAGCTTCTCCTACCTTCCACCTCCAAGGAAAAAAATCTGCCTCCAGTCGGCTGGGGCTGGAGCTTCTCCTTAGAAAAGTGGGGTGCCTGGGGTCCTAAGAGTTGGGGAACTCTGACCAGCAGCTCAGCCACCTCGCCTTCCCCTTCTGTATCTCCGTCGCCAGGAGAAGGGCACATTTAGGGTGTTAGTAGGCTGGAGGAAAGCCATCCAGTCCAAGTAGAACCCCCCCACACCTACCCTACTGGGAAACATCAGGGCAGGAATCTGGCTCTGGTCTCTTTCTAGCTGTCTGTTGCCCGTAGGCCTTGGTGTGTTGTGTCTGTGCCTGTCAGACAGCTGCTTGTCTTTGCACTGTGTGGAAATGTCTGGGTGAAGGGAGGCTGCCAGCGCCCACCATCACCATATTGCTGGGGAGGTTGTCGGCTGATGCCAGGGGGAGGAGGGGAGGACCTGGGTTAGGGAGAATCCAAGCAGTGTGCAACTTTGCAAAGCTTCTTCGCCTCCTTGGCCCCTCTGGTTGCTCAATTCTGGTCCTGGTTACTAGAGAGAGGGCTCTCCAGCGAGGTTTCGCTGCCTGCAGAGAAAACTGGGGAGGACCAGGGAGAATGGGGAGATACACCCCCGTTCTCAGAGAGACTGGGAAAGAGAAAGCCAGGTTCTTGGTTCTCTTACTTTGGAATTATTATGATTATTAAAACATTATAGACTTTCAGACAAGGGAACAAAATCATGTCCCCGGAACACAATATATACATGGAGTTCTGTATTCACGCAGTTGACTGCTGGGGGCTTATGTGTAACCTTGGATGAGTGTGGTTCTCTGGTTCTATATCTCTATCTCCTCCAGGCTCTCTCAGATCCCCTGTATATATTTTTGAGCACACTCGTGTATCTTTCTCTCTCTCGTGTACGAAGAGACCCAATGGAGACTAGAGGAGGAAATGGGAATAGGGCCTTCCTTCTCCCCAGCTGAAATTGTCAGTCTGTCTTTCTGTCTGTCCCCCAGCCCTTGGTAGGGGAAAAAAATCTCTTCCCTTGGAAGGAAGTGCTCAAATCGCCCTATGGCTCCAGGGGAAATGGGGAGGTTTTCAGAGAGGAAGGCCACCTGGTACAAGGCAGGCAAGGGCTTCCCCAGTTTGGGAGCCCCTAGCAGTCTCTGAGTTTTCAGGCTGTCAGAAGCCCGGGGCCAGCTGGAGTGAAGGGAGTCCCAGGCAGGGGCTGGGTGCTCAGGAGTGCCTGGCTTGGAGACGGCATCCCTGATGGGCCGAAATTCACCAATGAACGACTTCTGTGCTTTGGGTCTCTCTGCCCCAATATCTGTTTCAGAGCTGGTGGGCTTATGGGGTCGGTGGCCCCCCCATATCCTGGGGAATGGGGTACATTCTCACAGGGCCAAGGTGAGGGCCAGTCTGGTGGCCAGAGTCCACCAAGGGGCCCTGGGGCCGTGGATCATGGCTAAGGCAATGGTGATTATTTATTCTCTTCGCTGGAAGGGAGTCTTCAAAAGAAACAGCGTGAAGAGGAGGGAAAAAATTCTCTCTCGTCTGCGGATATTAAGATGGATTTTTATTTCTTAAAGGACCCTCCCCGCCAAGAGTACATAAGCGTAAACGTAATATATGCTCCGCAGCCCAACTCCAGAAATCGCAATAAAAGTTAAAACCTCCCCTACTGTTTTTTTTTAATTATGATATGGGAAAGAGGAGCAGGATTTATAGAGCTGAACTCTCGGCGTGTGAGTGTTTAAGACTCGCAGGAGAAGGAGGAAAAGGCAAGAGCTCACCAAGGAGAGCCTTGGTCTCTGAGATCTCTCGCCTGCCTGCGGGGGCTCCGGCTTAGCCGGCCGAGCCTCTGTGGCCTCCCTGGGACCTCGGCTCCCCAGCACCCTCCGCCCGGGCCCACCGGCCTGCCTCGGCTCGCTCGGAGATGCAGCCCTTCTCGGGAACAGGTGAAGGGCAGCGGGGCCAGGGACAGGGGGCTGCAGGTGGGAGCGTCAGGACACTGGGCTTTGTGTGGGTCCCGTGCAGGGGAGGAGGTTTGCAGCCCCGGGCAAGGCCGCGGCCCGAGGGTGGCCAGTGGGCGCTTTGGCTAGGAAGGGTGTCCGGCCGGGCGCGAGAGCACGAACAAGGTGGATTGTGTGTGGACTTTGGCCGCAGACGGAGCGGAGCGGGCTCCTGGGCAGAGGCCAGCGGCGAGGCGGGCAACCGGAGGTTGAGTCTGTAGTAAGGACCTTGAGGTCTGTTTGGTGTTTGGGCTGCGCGGGCGGCGGCCCAGAGTGTGCAGCGCACAGCGCGCGGGGCGCGGCGGCCAGCGTGGGCGAGGCGGCAGGCCCCGCACACCTCTGCAGCTGCAGGGCCGGGCCCAGGACGTCTGAACTGAGGCCCACCAAGGGTCAGAGCGTGAAAAATAAATGCAGTTAAAGGTCTTTCTTTCTTTCTTTTCCACGTAAGAGGTCCTTTCTTTCTTGTCTCTTTCGGAGCTACCTGGATTTGGTCCAGAACAGGTTGCCCGCGGGAGGGCCCCGCGAGCGGCAGAGCGCGAGGGAGGGAGAGAGGGAGGGAGGGCGAGAAAGAGGGAGGGAGGGAAGAAGGGCGGGCAGCGGCGGCTGCGGTGGCCGGGGCTTCCCTCCCCCGGCGGAGGCGGCTTCCCTGCATCTGTGGCCGTGGGGAGCCGAGGAGCAGGTAACGAAGGCGCTTCCCGAGGCGGGATTGGACCAAGCCAGAGGGACCGAGGCTTCCGGGTCTCTGCCCAACGCCCTGGAGGGGAGAGAAGGTAGGGAGATCGGCGCTCACCCGGCCTGGCAGAGGCCTGGGGAATGTTGAACCTGTATTCGATTTCAGGCTCACACTCATGTTGTGAGTCTGTCTGCCTCCGGAGATGCGGTTTGCCTGGCTGCCTGTCTGTCCGTCCGTCTGAGACGTGCCAAACCCTAGGCTGTCCTTCCAAAGGCTGGAAAAAATCGGGCAAATTTGTCGGAATGTACACTTTCATTCACTGGATTCTCTGCAACTCAGCGGAGCTGCTTGGTGCGCGCCCAAGTTGGAGGGAGCGTTCCTCCTGCTTTCTGGCTGCCGGATCCTCTGGTTCCCTCCACCATGGGCTGAGTTTCTGGCTCCAGGTTCGCGGCTTGCCCTGAGGTTTGAGGCCAGACAGCTCCTAGCCTGGCAGGGAAGGCGGGGGAGAGACTAGCGGCTCTGGCCCCTTAATTGTACTTCGGACACTTATTGTTTCTCCTTTCGCCACCTCGGCTTCCTCAGTCTGGGCTCCAAAGTCACTGCAAATTTCCTTGCGACACACACATCCCACAAAGATCGGGTAACCAGGCGCCCAAGGCCACGGGGGCTCCAAGCGCAGAGCACCCCTAGCTCTGGGGCCGCTCCCCCTCCAGCCACTCCCCAGGCGGGGAAACCGGACCGGGCTGGGGGAGCTGGAAATAGCCCCGTTTGCTGTGGGGCGGCTGGGCAGGGGGCTGGTGGGAATGTAGGCTGTGGCGTTGAGAGGGCCACGTTCACAGCCCCTGGGGGTTTCACTCCTGCTGGGTTTAGCGGCTGGACTCCTAGTGTGTAGGGATCCCGGGTACCCACCTGGGGTGGGTGCAGGACGCTGGTCTCCTCGCCGCAGGCCAGGAGAATTCAGTTTCTGCTTCCAGCGCAGGCCTGAGCTAGGAGGAGTTGTGTGTGTGGGTGTGTTTTTCCCAACAAAGAGGGATCGGGAGAGAAAAGGGGGGAAAGTAGAGGGGAACCAAGGAGGGGGCGGGGAGGAGGAGAGGGCAGCAGAGAGGTGAACTGAGCCCATTTCATGGGGAGAAGGAAAATGAAAGCAAATGGAGTACACACAGCCTCCTCCGCGCTGACGAGCCGGGAGCGGGCGCCCTGCCTTCGGGCTCGGGGATGACCCACTGGGGGACCGGGAAAAGCCTGTTTTAAATTTAATCCGAATTTGTTGGTGTGGATTGAACCGGAGGGAATTTAAATCACTAAAAGGGAGGTGCAGGGCAAGGGGAGGGGATGAGGCTAACCTGCCTGTCTTTCTGTCTGTCTGTCCTTCCCACGGTGGTGCTAGCTTGATTGTGGTCCCAGCTGTCCAGGTCTGAGGTGATGCAGTAAGGGTGCTCCGCCCCCTTAGGGGCCTCTCCTGTGCCCAGTGCCGTCTTTTGGGGTCAGAAGAGAGCTCTAAGAACTAGAGTGGATGCACAGCTGCTAGCTAAAGTTGGGGTCCCCCCGCCCGTCCCCAACAGGGACTCCCAGTGGCCTCCAGTCCCTTGGGTTCCCCATCGGTGATGAGGAAAATTGAAGGGAGTGGTGTGGGTGAGAGGGAGGCTGGGAACCGGGCAGGAGATTCAGCAGGCGCAACTGAACCTGGGAAGACAAACTCCTCCTGCTTGGTGATCCCACCTCCTTTGTGCCCCGACACCTCCAAGCGTGGATTTGGGGGGAGCCTGAAGGTCTGCTTCGGAGCCCTGACCTGCCACCCCATCTCCAAATGCAGAGAAGGGGGGCACTACCCACATGCAGTTGTGGAACCCGAGGGACCTCGGCCTGGTGGCCTGGTGAACTCAGGGACTCCCAGGCTCTTCCAGCCCCCCTCCTCCTGGCTGCCTCTCTCAGCAAGGCCTAGGCAAAATGGGGCATTGGTGGGGAGGGGGCTGTGGGCGAGGCCTGCTTCCTGATCCACAGCTGTGTCTGTGCCTGAGTGAGGAGGGTCTGAGTTCACTCTCCGAAATGAAGGTGGCAATCTCCCCTCGGTTTTACAGGGAATTTGACGGCTGCAGAGTACGTGGGCCTGCTGATCCAGGCTGCCCCACTGCTGCTGCCTCTGCTGGGTGGGCAGGCTGCTCAGGAGTTGAAAAGAAGGCGGTGACCGAAGTGGGTAGCAGAGAAAGGGGCATCTGTTTACAGCCAGTATGTCTGGGGTCTCTCCCAAATAGTAGAGGCCCACAGGAGAGGGGCTGTAGGGGCATCTTTCTTCTAAGAAGACTGAGGTTGGGACAGATGGGCTCTGTTCCCTGGCGAAGATGCAGAGAAGGAGCGGGTGTGAAACCTTCTCCTTCCTCATGTCTTCTTTGCTCCTTGACGAGTCCGTGGCTCAGCTCCCAGCTGCCTGGGCGGCTGCCTAGGCCGAGATAGGGTTCTATATCCCAGAGGCCTGATGTACCCACCTCAGCAGGTCGCCCGGGAGAGGCAGGAGAGAAGGCCTCTTCCTCCTTTGTGTCCAGACAGAAGTGGCCGCCGCGCCCGGAGCCGGTCCTGCGGCAAAGGCCCGGCCAGCCAGCGGGCTGCACAATGCCACGGCTGCCCGGCCAGCCCGCGCCCTACCCCGTCCTGCCTTCCTGTCACCGCCCTTCCTCCGGCTCGCTCTCTACACGCCTTCCTTTCCCTGCTCTCCCCCTCTTTTCATCCTGCCTCCCCTCTTTTCTGTAATTCTCCCCTTTCTTTCTTTTATTCTAATCCGTTTTCTTTTTTCCTTCCCTCCTTCCTTCCTCCCTTCCTCTCTATGGGCCTGGCGCCGGGCTTCAATCTTGTTGTCTCAGGCTGTCTCGGGCTCTGTCCTCTGATGTCCCCTTGGTCGCAGTCTGGCCCCAGGCCCTCTGACGGCTACACAGCTCTGCTCAGCATTGCCAGCAGTCACCCCAGAGCCAGGCAGGGTCCCCAGCCGCCTGGGCTGGGGGAGGTGCTGATGGCTCTGGGGATCTGGAGGAAGCCTCGGCAGGGGAACAGGAATCTCCTGTCTTTTCCTTGAAATAGTGAGGGAGAATTTTTGATTGACAGCTAACCCGACTCCATCAAGGCCAAAGAGGTATGTTGTTTCTTGGTGTAATTTGGATTTCCCAGACCAGTCCAGGCCGGGGCAGGAGAACATAATCAGAGCCGAGGGTAAAGAAGCTGAGGTCCCGGGTCGTCTCTCCCCAGCCGGGTACTTCTCACGTCACGCGCCCCCCCATGCGTCGAAATCCCAGCCCTGCTAGACCGAAAAGGACATAACCGGGGTGGTGGTGGTGGGGTAAGTAGGGACTGGGGAGGGGGCCTGGCAGGCTGGGGTCAGTGCTTCGAGCTGCAGATCTATCCTTCCCCCTCAACTTCCCCCCACCCCAAACACACATATTACACTCTCTGGGACACCTCTCTCTAGCCCTTCTCCTCCCCAGAGGAGACAGGTCGACAGAGATGTGCGGTGGGGGGGAAGCAGCCTCTGCCCCCCACCCCTGGCATTTGGTCCCTTCCTGGGGACAAGAGGGGAAAGAAGGGCAGGCGTCTCGGATCTGGGAAAACTCATCCTTCCCTGCTGCCTCAGAGCCTGTGTCTTAGCCTCAGCTCCTGCCTATTTCCTCTAGCGCAAACTGGACTCTTCCCTGCTGACCCTGAAATTGTACCCCTCCTTCAAACTCACTCTGCCCTGCCTAGGGTACATCTGTCTCTGGGGACATCACCTGCTCTTCTCCCCCGCCCCCAGCCAACTTCCCTGCCCCCTCTCTTGCACCCACACTGAGAATTTCCTGCTTGCCTAAAGCCCACTTTTGCTAAACCACCATGGGACAGTGTGATGGAAAGCAGAGGGCTGGGCAATGAACCCCAGATTCAAGGAGGAGGGTAGCGACCAACTTATTGGGGGGAGGAATCCAAGTTGTGTGATCTTCCCTACAATCACACTACCCCTCCAGAATTCCTGTGTCTGACTCCAAAGAAATTGCTTTCTCCCATTCCTCTGTAGCTTTTTTCCCGTTCCAAAAACAGCCTACAATTTTATTTAATGAAAGACACATTTATGAACAATCAAATGATCCTCATAAAATTTTTATTGAAGGACGTAAAAACAAGCTACTTGCCCACGACCGAGGTCGCTCTCTCGCCTTGCCCGCTCTCACCCTGGCTCTCTGCAGACAGAGCCCTGGAGTGACTTCTTTTTGGGGGGCGGGGGAGGGCAGGATGTCTCAGAGGTGGAGTTGGGGGCAAAGGAGGGCGAGCAGGAAGACGGGATGGGGACACCCCACTGAAGCTGTGTAGGTCTCTCCTCCACTTCTTCAGGCTGGCAAAGAAAGATAAATAGATACAGACAATAAATTTAAAATAAAGGCGTTTGCATATCTGTGCCAAAGCCAAGCGAGGACTTCTGGTGGCAAAGGTGTACGAGGTCCCGAGGTCCTACCCCTCCCACCCGCGGACCACCTTCCCCAAGCTTCCTCTGCCCCAAATTTGGGGGGCTGAGTTGGCCAGTGGCAGAAGGACGCTCCCCTTCCCCTCCTTCCCTCCCTCCACCCCAGCTTCCCCAGTCCCCTCCCACTCTCCCTCCCTCGCTGCTGCTGCTCCTGAAAGAAATACATACATACACACTGTTTAAAAACGTATTTTTAAAAGCCACGTTCGGAACTGACAATCGCTGATCTCGGCTTGCGCAGAGACTGCGGGAGCGTCGGGGCCGACAGAGACGGATTACGTCAAGAAATAGTTCCTCCACCTACCTCGGCCGGCCTCTCCGCCCCTGCGGGGCTCCCGCACCCAGCTCGGCCCCGGGGGTCCGGAAACCCTGGCTTCGGGGAGTGGCACTTGCACCCCATCAAGAAATCCTCCCGGGGGTGGGGGCGGAGGCCATCTGCTTAGGGGTGGACACGAGCCAGGGGCTTCTCTGCTGACATGCGACTTGTCCTGAGGGGGTGGCCGGGTCCTTGGGTCCAGAGTTGCGAACCCCCAGGAAAACGCAGGTCGCGGGGATCAGCAGAGAGAAGAGGGTGGGAGAAGGTTAAAAAAAAAAAAAAAAAAAGCCAGGAAAAAAAGCCCCTGCGCATTGATCCGCGCCGTATTTTTGGGTAAATACGATCACGTGGGGGCCGGGGAGCCAATGAGCTGCGGGGAAAAGGCTGGAAAAATAATTACCTGCCTTGATTGTTCTGTGAGCAGATAAAAAGTACATATACAGTTCATACAATAATCTTATGTATGTAAAACCCTGTTACGATGTCGGCGACGGGCCCCATCAGTAACTATTACGTGGACTCGCTCATCTCTCACGACAATGAAGACCTCCTAGCGTCCAGGTTTCCGGCCACGGGGGCTCACCCCGCCGCCGCCAGACCCAGCGGTTTGGTGCCGGACTGTAGCGATTTTCCGTCCTGTAGCTTCGCGCCCAAGCCGGCCGTGTTCAGCACGTCGTGGGCGCCCGTGCCCTCGCAGTCGTCCGTGGTCTACCACCCGTACGGCCCCCAGCCCCACCTCGGCGCCGACACGCGCTACATGCGGACTTGGCTCGAGCCGCTGTCCGGCGCCGTCTCCTTCCCCAGCTTCCCGGCCGGGGGTCGTCACTACGCCCTCAAGCCGGACGCCTACCCCGGGCGCCGCGCCGACTGCGGCCCGGGCGACGGCCGCAGCTACCCGGACTACATGTACGGCTCGCCCGGGGAACTGCGCGACCGCGCCCCGCAGACCCTGCCCTCGCCCGAGGCGGACGCCCTCGCCGGCAGCAAGCACAAAGAGGAGAAGGCCGACCTGGACCCCAGTAAGTTGGGAGCAATTTTCCTTTACAACCCGCGCGGGAGGGGAGGGGAGGCCGGGCGGGGGGAGCCGGATTACAGCCCCTCCGAGCGGCGCAGGGAGCGCGGGAGAGGGGCGAAGGCGAGGGGGTGAGGACTCAATAAAAGCGAATTACCTTGGGGAGCTTTCAGGGGCAGGAAGGTCTGAGAAGGGCGCCCAGGGAGCCAGGTTGGGAGAAGGCTGAAGGGGGCTCCTCTCCCAGGAGCTGGCTTTGATGAGACCCCCGCCCCCACACACCCCGACCCAGGCTTTTTGGCTCAGTCGCAACTTTCGAAGAAATGCAGACAGGGCCAGGGGATGGGGTGGGGGCAAGGTTCATTTTATGGTTTGGGGTGGGATGGGGGAGAGATGGGGAGGACACTGGGGGCAGAGAGGAAATAACCCCAAGGAGAAAAGCCACCCCCTACCTCCCAGGCAGTGTAGGGGTCCTCACTCCACTAGAGATTCATAAAACAGAAGGTCCATGGGCTTCTCCCCCAGGAAGCCTGGGTGAGGGGTCTGGGGGCTTTCCCAGCCTAGGAACTTGGAGAGATCAGGACTTCCAGAGTTGGGGGAGAGAAGTGGGGTCCCAGTCTCCTTAAACTTGAGAGCCCTCTTCTCAGTGTCTGCAGGAGAGAGGGGTGGGAATGGGGGTCAGGGAGGAGGAGTGGGGAGCGGGAAGCGGTATCTCCCCAGATTAGAGAATTGTACACACACACAACACACACACACACACACACACAACACACACACACACACACACACGCGCGCACACACACACACGCCAATCAGGGAAACAGGAGCCTTCTGAGTATTGCAAAGAAAGGCAGGGGGAGGTGAGGTGAGGTGGGGTGGGGGGACAGGTGAGAGCTGCAGGTCCAGAGAAAGAGGAAAGAAGGGGAAACAGCAGGGGAAGGGGTGCAGCCCCTGGGTGTGAGGAAGTGTCTGGGGGAGTCCCAGGAGGGGGTTGCAGGAAATCCTTTCTTGCAGCCCCATAAGGGGCCAGGGCCTAATTATACCCCTCTGAAGGCTTCCCTCCTTGCCCTCAGCTACTCCCATAAACCTGAAATTGGAGGCTTGGCTCATACAGAGCCTGTCCTGGGGCTGGCAGGAGGAGGGGGCACTGGAAGCCAAACAGGGAAGCTAAGATACAGGGGAGCCTGTCCCCAAGGCCAGCAGCTCCTTGGGGAGAGGAGAAAGGCTTTTCCCATCCCAGCATCACTCTGAGAATTCGCCTCAGCAGGGTTGAATTCTGAGAGAGCGGAGATGGGGCGCTGGAGAGGGTAGTGAGGGGCTTGGGGACTCTCAGGGTCAGGAAGCAGAACTGCTGAAATTTCAGGACTTGGTCATGGGCTGGGAAGATGGGAGGGGGCAGAGAAGGAGGGAAGTGGGGAGGAGAGAGACCTCACTATAAAAATAAAAAACAAGAGAGAGAAGCGTTTATGGGCCTATGAAACGGTTGGGAATTTGGACTTTTTATGGGGATATTCTCGAATTACTACTCTTGAAGCTGAGGACCAGACAGTAGAGGCTTTGATAGCTTCGATTTCCTATCGTTTTAGGTGCTGGAAACCGAGGAGGGGGAAGATGAGGAGGGGGGAGAACGCAAAAGGAGTAAGGGGGGAAATTCCTCAAGCAAAACGTGCCCAAATTCAGGTTCAATTATTGGGTTTGGGGAGCCTGGCTGAGGCTGGGGGGGTGGTGCCAGGCGTCCTGGACTGGAAAGGGGCTCCACTGACCCCTGCCTGTGTTTGGCCCTCCAGGCAACCCCGTGGCCAACTGGATTCACGCCCGCTCCACAAGGAAGAAGCGCTGCCCCTACACCAAGTATCAGACGCTGGAACTGGAGAAGGAGTTTCTCTTCAACATGTATTTAACCAGGGACCGTCGGTACGAGGTGGCCCGGGTTCTCAACCTCACCGAGCGGCAGGTCAAAATCTGGTTTCAGAACCGGAGGATGAAGATGAAAAAGATGAATAAAGAAAAAACCGACAAGGAGCAATCCTAAACCCTGCCGCAGCCTGCTGCCTCGGCACATCCAAGGGAAAAACAGAAAACCCACAAAAATACCCCGACGCAGGCGGGAGACAGCACGAAAAAGAAAAGGAATGAGCAAGATAGAGAAAAGCCAATCGGCTTAAAAAGGAAAAAAAGGGAAAGGGAGAAGGAAAACTCTTGCGAGATTTGGGAGGGTTCAGTGTTGAGAAATTGGTGTTTTAGTTAGTTCTACCCAGCAAGGAGGAGGAGGCCGGGAGAGAAACCGCGTTCTCTTCTCCCAGCGCAACTGAAATAAATGACACACACAAATGTGATTTTTTTCCTCCTTTCTTCAGAGAAGCCAGTACTTGAATCGCTATATTTCTATTTTTTTTTCTCCTGTGTTGTATTTGGTCCGGGCCATCCTTCCCCAGGCCTGGGGTGCTCTGCGTGCAGATTTTGTACAAAAAAAAAGACACACACATATACACAAGAACGCTTCCCAGCCCAGGAGCTGAGGGGCGAGGGCCGGGGACCATGCCGCAGGCTGGGTCCGGCGGCTCAGGCCAGCGCCTCTGGCGTGTACATAGCAGTGTCAGCTCATCCCCAGAGTCCGTCTTGTAACGTGCTTCTGTTTGTTGTGGTAGAACAGCTCTGTGTTAATATATCGAAGTCACTTAAAAAACCAGAAACCCAACCGTATCCAGTTCTCGTTATTTCTCCTCCCTGTGGCTCTCAGGCTTCTGGCGTGGAGGAAGCAAGTGCTTAGATCCTTTCGGGGAGGCGGGAGCCAGGCAAGGGGCTCCCTCTGCTTCGGAAGGGCAAGTCCCCAGCCGCTTTTCCAGGCAGGGTGCGATGGGGCTGAGGGCTCCCAGGGTGCAGTGGAGGCTGCCGAGGCCCGGGTCCAGTTGTGCCTGCCCAGGCTGGCTGCCTGTGAGTCTCCTGGTAGCTCGATGGAGTCCCTGGGGGTGGGGGCACAGCATGAATGGTTTTCCCTGGCTGTAATTAATTGTAATAATTTATGAGTACATGAGATTGGAGAGAAGAGATAGGTAAAGATGAAAGTTGGGTGCTGGGTGAGGGCCCGGGCTGGATTCTTGCCCGGCTGCATCGGTGCTTCGAGGGATGGCTTGTGGGGGGGTGGGCAGTGCTAGGGAGGGTGTGTGGTGAATGGTGAGGAGGAAGAAGGCCCAGCAGGCCTCAGGGAGCCGGACAGGCACTGGGCATTGAGAGTGAAAGAAGGAAGATGCAGAGAGAGAGTAGGGAGGGAAGAAAAGGAGGAAGGAAGGAAAGAAGGAAGAGGGGCAAGGGAGGGAGGAAGGGAGGGAGGAAAGAGAAAGAAAAAGAGGGAAAGAAAGAAAAGGAAGGAAGAGAGACAGGGAGGAAGGAGAAAGATGGCAAAACCAGAATCAGAATGAGATTTAGTTTCTACTTCTCAATGTATTCTCAGCTCCTCTCTCTCTCTCTCTCCACCTCCTGGTTCTCTCTTTTCTAATCAATCTCTCTCTCTGGTGCTTAGTTTGAATGTTGATCTGGGGGTGACGGGGTTATGCTGAGCGGCTGCAGCATTTCTGGGAGATGGCGCAGCTAGGGCCCAAGGAAGCTGGTCAGGGATTAGCCAGGAGTGGGGTGTTCTCTGGTGGCTGTGGGACCCAAGGGGCAAGGATGTGGGGATGTGTGTGTAACAGCCCAATGGGCTGGTTGGCTGCATAGCACCCCAGAGCGCCTTCCCCAGAACCGGCAGTTTTCATCTGCTGATCAGAAGCAGACTCAAGCTGCCGGGTATGACTCGGCCCCGCGCCCCCATTCTCGGAAATCCCCCAATCTGGAAACTATTAAACTCAGACTGCTTGAAATATAGCCCTTTAATATCTCGGGCTGCCCATTCTGGCGAGGGTGCAGAGTGTTGCTCTGAATACTTGGGGAATACCACCGTAGAAGAAAATAATTGGGGACCCCAGTCCCTGTGCAGCTCCCTCCATGGCATCACCTTACAGGACTGGTGAGGCACTTGTAGGGACCAGCCCCTTCCCCATCATTTGAATCTCCTACCCCCTCCTTCTACTAAATACTCCAATTTCGGGGCTGGAGGAAGGTGGGAAGAGGTGAACATTTTGTTTTGATAATATTTCCTCTCGTCTTCCCCGCTTAAGAAGAGACCTCCCCAATTCCAGAAGCGATTGTTTTCTCGGTCCTTTTGGAAGTTGCTTTGCCTGTAGTTTTCTCTCTTTTCTTGCTTCCTCGCTCCTCCCCTGGGCCATTTTACTGTTCTGGGACCCTGGCCGCAGTTCCGCACCGGGCGGAGGACAAGGCACGCGTCTCCCTCGGTCCTGACCGCCGGGACTCAGGCTTCTCTCCGGCCCGAGCTTGGCGGCGTTTCCGGGCCTCCACCCGGCCCCTGTTCCAAGGCCCTGTCGCCTCCCCTCGTCCGTCCGTCAGCGCGGCCTGCTTCCTGCGGCCCGCCTGAGCCGGCCTTGCTCCGGGCAGGAAGGAGGGCCCTGAGCGGAGCGTGGGATCCAGAGCAGGCCCACCCGGTCCAGCCCACTGTTCAGTACCAGCTCGGCCTCCAGCCTGCAGGTCAGGATTGGATTCTAGTTTTATTTATTGTCATTTGTGAACTCAAACCACAACAACACAACACACATCTGGGGAAAGAAACGAAAGCTGGGGAGGAAAGAGGGGCTTGCAAACGCCCCCCTGCCCTAATCTCCTCCCACCTCTCCTCTGCTCCTTTGTCAGAATCACAAAACCCTAAAGGTTGTTCCACTTGGGAAGGCAGAGGATAGGTACATTTCCGCGGCCCCGAAATGCCTCTTTTATGGCGCTGTTTGTCTCCCTGCGCTGGATTCTGAATGGGACCGAACAAAACAGCAGCGCGGAGCTGGCTAGACGTCTGGGCTTAATTGTTTTATGGTTTAAATAAGGTGGACACTCTTTCCTTTGAAATCGGATTATAGGAATGTTTTGTCTATGGTCCACGGAGAACAGGACCTCACTGGCTGGGAGGGAGAGGTGGAGAGAGCGCGCGCGTGAGAGAGAGGGATGGGCTACAAACCAGGGAGCAAAGAGCCAGGAGAAGTGAGAATCCCACCCCAAAGTCCTGCAGGCGGCAGCGGAATAGGCGGTGCGGAGCCAGCGGCAGGGTAAGAGGAGCGAGGAGTTTAGGGTGCGCGCCGCGGGCAGGCGGTCGCGGGAGCTTCGGGGCGTGCATTTGCGTGCGCGGAGGTGTTCCGAGGCCAGAAATGCGCCTGAACGCGGGGGAAATCGCGGCAGTTCCTTTGCACAGTGTCTCTTAATGCGGGAAGGGAGGGTGACAGAAAGAGAAAATAGTGTGAAACCTTTGACAAGGTTTATTTCGAGAATTTAGAAAACAAAAGAGCAGCGGTCCGGAGGGAAATCCCTTCCGGGGACCCCTCTCACGCGCACCCATTTGGAAACTCCTTCCTCCCACCTCCCACCTTTGGGTCAAGCCTGGGGACCTGCTTGCTCTAAGCTGTTGGCTTTTTCCCGGCCGGACTGCATTGAAGTGAGTGGACGCGAGGTGGCGCTGTTGCTCAATGTTAGAGGCGGCGGCGGTGCCCCCGGCCGGCCTGGCCGCACTGACGTTTGAGGCCCGGCCCCGAGGAGCAGCGACGAGAAGGCCCGGCGCCCCGGCCCAGCCCGGCCCCTCTGGCTCTGAGCAAATCAATCCTCTCACCTGTGAGGTGTAAATAAATCGAGAGTGGCGGCGGGAGGTGGGCCCTCGCTCTGGCAGCAGACTCGGGAATCTCAGGAGGGCGGGCGCCGAAAATAATCGCTTTGCGGAGGAGATAAGCACGAAGCAGGCAGCGCGTAATTAACACGAAAAGGCAGAATGACCCGGACAAACGAACATAAATCCGTGGTACCTAGGAGGGCGGTGCAGGCCTCGGGGCGAGGGACAGAGACGCCCCAGCAAGGATGGGGGTCGAGGGACAGAGACGCCCCAGCAAGGATGGCTGCTTGCGGTTCCTTTATTTCCAGGCTCCCGGAGCGAAATCAACCAGATACGTGTAAAAGAAAAAAATCAAATGAACGAAAGAAAGAAAAGGCGAGGGACGCCCCCCACCCCGCTCCATCCCGAAAGGGGAAACCAAGTCCAACCAGGGATTTCGGGACTGGTGGGCTCTCGGAGCAGACGGTGCTGGCAGCACACTCGGGACAGTCGCATTCCAGGACACAAAGGCCCGGAAGACTAGCTCAGTGGCAGGGTTTTCGCTGGACCATAAAGTGTCGAGATATCCCCCCAGCCCCTAAAAGATAAGGCGCAGGCCCCAGAGCGGATCCGGCCTGCCCAGCCTCCTCTTTCCAGGAGGGGAGGAGAAAGTATTTATGACAGTCCCCAGTGACCTAGAAGCTGGGAGCCCAGAGTCTGTCTCGTTCAGCTCAGTAGCCACAGAACAGGCTCAGAAAAGGCAGGGCCAGAACCAAGGCTGCGGCGTGCTTTGGTAGTGGAGGAGACCTCTGCCATGCCCTCTACTGCCCTGGACCCTGGGGAGGCCTGCAGCCCTGGCACGGCCCTCCGCTGACCCTCCCCTCCTGCTGCTCCAGGGCCAGAGTTCTGGGTGTCACAGAGTTTGGGCGGTCCCTAAGTCAGACGGGGGTAGGTTCTTCC